>NW_020527816.1:0-48473 GCF_003368295.1 Carassius auratus
AACTGGAAATAAGAAGACGTGGTGAAATTCATCATACGTTTATCTATGCTTTATATACCACAAACATGATAGCTTGTTACAATACGATCATAATTTATTTTCTTTGTGTCATATCTTGCAGCTCTAGTTATTTTTATTTAGTTTATTATTGTTGACAGACAAAGTTGGTAGTCTGTATCAATGTCCTTTTTGTGTAACAGTGTTTATAAACCATGTGAAAGAGGTTTCCCTTTCATAGTTCACTTCGATGCTGCGGTGACGTCACCATATGGGAACACCCCTCGGTGTGACGAATGTCTGAAGCTCTATACCATCCCTTCAATCGTATTGGCCAAATAGCGCTTGGCTCCACCCCTACGCATGCGCACGCATCGTATACCTGGGTGCTGCACGCTATTTCGCTCAGATTTAATTCCTTCATGGAAGCGAATCATCTGTGCCCTAGGAATCATCTCGCTTTCTCATCGGTTTCTACGAGCAGTGCTAACCCCTCTTCGTGGACGAAGGGAGACTCACATGAAAGGTGTGTAGTATGTTTAGGCTTACACACAGCCGGCACTTAGCGGCCTTTCTTCTTGTCCCCACTGTGATGGCCTGCGGCTTAGAGTACTGCGCTCAAGGGTAGAAGTGTTTTCTAATGTCGCCCCCGTGTCTAACCCCCGTCATGTCACTGTTGTGGCTGCCGAGGCACCACATGAGGCGATAGCTTGGGGAGACACGTGCGATATGGATTTTGAGGACAGCGCAGTGCTGGAATTTTATCCACATCCCTCGCTCTCCCCTACCCTGGTGCAGGAAAAGAGCTTTATCGAACCAGTCGTTTTCTCTAACTAGGATTTATAGCCCACACAGGAGGCATACGATGCTATCTCCTTCGGTTGTGGATGTTACGACAAATACGTTTTATCCGCCGCGGCCTCGGGGTCTGAGAACTTCACGGCTGACGCAAGCTCTCTCTCTCTCCTAGTTGACAGGATAAGCATGTTTCCCCCTCCAACAGCGAGCTGTCCTTCTAAGGCGTATCGAGTCACGTCCAGCCTCATTGGAAAATGCGTCGGAACGCTTGCCCGACATCTAGCAATGGGTGTTACGCACAATTTGTCACGGATACACCATTCAGTTTCGAAAAGGCCCTCCTCCTTTCCGCGGAATTCTTCCCACGGTTGTGAAACCGAAGGAAATAGCGGTGCTGCGACAAGAGATGTCAACTCTGCTGAGAAAAGGGGCTATAGAGGAAGTACACCCCTCTCAGATGGAGTCAGGGTTTTACAGCTGCAATTTTGTGGTGCCAAAAAAAGACGGCGGGTTGCGACCCATTCTGGATTTATGCCGTTTGAATCTTGCACTCAGGATGAGCAAATTCAAGATGTTACCGGTAAATTCTATTTTGTCTCAGATTCAACCAAACGACTGGTTTGTCACAATTGATCTGAAAGATGCATACTTTCATATTCAGATCATCAAAAGACACATGAAGTTTTAGAGGGCAAAGCATATCAGTACCGTGTTCTTCCCTTTGGCTTAGCTCTGGCTCCCCGTACTTTTTCAAAATGCATGGAAGCAGCTCTGGCCCCGTTGCGGCTCCAAGGCGTTCGTGTTTTGAAATACTTAGACGATTGGCTGGTGATAGCAAAATCGCAGACTCAAGAACACTCTCACCAGGATCTTGTGCTGAATCATTTAAACAGCCTGGGTTTATGCACAAATTTCCAGAAGAGTGTTTTAATTCCCTCTCAATGGATAACCTTTCTGGGAATAGACTTGGACTCTCGCGCGATGACAGCTAAGCTATCTCTCCCACTCGCTCAGTTGATCGCGTCATGCGTTCCTCGCTTCAAAGCGGGTCGCACAGTGACGGTGAGCTTGTGCCTCACACTTTTAGGTCTAATGGCAGCGGTATCCCCGTAATCCGTCTGGGATTACTTCACATGCGCCCTTTTCAGTGGTGGACGAAAAGTCTGAACATTTCACCCCGTTGTCTTCCACATCAGACGATTTCGGTGACACGGAGGTGTGTTGTGTCGATAAAACTGTGGATGTCAACCGAATTCCTTCTAGCCGGAGTTCGGCTGGGGATTTGTGCTTCCAGTGAGACTGTCACGACGGATGCGTCTTTGACCAGTTGGGGAGCTGATAGTCAAGGGCGCCCAGCCCACGGATTTGGACGGCGACACAACACAGTTGGCACATAAACAGCTTAGAATTACTGGCAGTTTTTTCTAGCTCTCTAGTATTCTCGAATCTGCTGATCGGCCATCATGTACTGCTCAGGTCAAAAAATATAGTGGTTGTGTCGTATCTGAATCATCAGGGAGGATTACGCTCTCGCTCCTTGTGCAGGCTGGCTAGAAAAATATTCTTCTTTGGTCTCAGAACAAATTTCTGTCGATCCGAGCGGTTCATGTTCCCGGACGTTTGAACTTCCGAGCGGATTTGCTATCCAGACAGACTCTTGGAGCAGGGGGAATGGAGATTGCACCCCCAAACAGTGAACCTCTTATGGCAGATTTTTGGAGAAGCGAGAGTGGACTTGTTCGTGTTGAGCATGACTACGCATTGCCCGCCTGTGGTTCTCCCTATGCCCTCCATCACTCCACGATTTGCCCAAAACCAGCTTGTATGCTTTTCCCCGATTCGTTTAATTCCAGTGGTATTATCCAGGATACGGCTGGACAGAGTGGAATAGCTGCTGCTGGTTGCTCCGCGATGGCACACACAGACGTGGTTTGCGGACCTGAATCAGTCTGTTAGCGGGCTCTCCATGGGAGATTCCCCTCAGACAGAATTTACTATCACAAGCACAGGGAATGATTTGGCACGATTTTGCTTCATGGGATTTATCTATTGTGTTTCAAGGTTTATCAGGGCATCCCGTTTGAGCCCCTGGAAACTATACTGGATAAAATCCTGACTCTGAAGACAGTTCTTCTTATGGCTTTATCCTCCCTCAAGAGAGTTGGGGATTTACGGGCTCTTTCTGTCTCACCCTCGTGCATGGAATGTGCACCGGGCTCTGTGAAATGTGGTTGTTGCGACTGAGGCCTAATTATGTTTTCATAACCCCTTTTCCTTTTCAACAAGTGGTCTTGGAGGCTTTACCCCCTGCTTGAGGCGGGGTCAGGAGATCTAAGTCTTTGCCCTGTCAGAGCGCTGAAGGCTTATGTTGATCAAACAGCCCGTGGCGTGAGTCTGACCAAGCTGTTTGTCTGTTTTGGACATAAGCAATAAAGGCCATGCTGTCACAAGCAAAGCATGTCCCATTGGCTAGTGGAAGCCAATATCTTTAGACTATGAGGTGCGCGGACTCCGCTTCGCCCCTTAGGAATTAGAGCTCATTCCACGAGAGCAGTGGCTTCTTCACAAGCTTTTCTCAGTGGATCTTCTATAGAGCACTTTTATCAAGTCTTACAGTCTGGGTGTGAGGATGGTTCCTGGCTCCTGGGTTCTCTCCGCTTGAGTAGATGCTTCCTTGGATCCCAGCTATCAGGTACGTCAGGCATTATGGTATAGAGTTCCCATACGGTGACATCACCGCAGTATCGAAGTGACCTATGAAAGGGAACATCTCGGTTACAAATGTAACCATGGTTCCCTGAATAGGGAACGAGATGCTGCGGTCCTGGCCGTTCCATACTTTGATAGCATTCTTCTTCTTCAGTTCATGAAATCTGAGCAAAATAGCACGCGGCACCCAGGTATACGATGCATGCGCATGCGTAGCGGTGGTGCCAAGTGCTATTTGGCCAATAGGATTGGTGGTATGTTATAGGGCTTCAGTCTTTGTCACACTGATGGGTGTTCCCATAAGGTGACGTCACCGCAGCATCTCGTTCCCTGTTCAGGGGAACCATGGTTACATACATAACCAAGATGATTTACTCATTTGCAAAGCCACAGAGGTTGAGCGATTCATCATGAACGTAAGTAACGTTACAAGTTTAGTTGTGCTATGCATGCTACATCACAGATAATTTGGGTAATTTCATGTCAAATCAACAAAACTGCTCAATTTTTTTTTCATAGTATTTTTTTTTTCTGAAGAAAGAGAAACATAAACGGTGATAAAAACAAAATATCAAATTTAATTGAATCATATTTACAGATTTATTTTTGTATGTATTTATTTTTTTAGTGGGTTAAAATGGTAATTTCTAGCTGAGATTTGGAGCCAAACTACTGATTGTTTTTGCAGTTCTGCACTGTATGTACCTACACTGTCTGAGCTAAAGAGGATGGAACATAATTTAAAGAAATTTAAAAAGCATTTCTTTCTTCTTATTATTTTATTTATTTTATTTGTTCATGTAGGGGGACCCTGCTCCACCTTTCCTACCACACACCTGATGGATACTGACTGTAAAATGGCAATCATAGGAGGAGGGCTCACTGTGAATAGATGTGTGTCAGTGCACCAGCCTTGATAAAGCCTTCATAACAGCCTTCTGGATTTATTTTGTGCTCAGCATTGCATAACTAATACACCTGAGAAAAGACACTGACTTTCCTTCAGAGGCACATTCTCAACATTAGAAGAGGGAGACAAGCACTGTCAGTAACTTTACTCTGAATGATAAGCATTTATTAGATCCTCATGCCTTGACTGTACCATTGGCCCAAAGTGCACTCGAAGGACATTCACTCTTTTGAAGGTTTACCCAACATGTTGGAGTGGTACATGCATATTAACCAAATATTAGTATAACCTGTGGTATAGATGAGCACCAATCACCTTTTTGTGATTCCATTCTTTTAGTAAACATGCACAGGAACCATATGTACTTTTGGTACTCAGTGCAGAGTCAGCAGTACAGTTGTATTATAATATAATGGAGAAGGTTCTGGCTGCATGCTAGCATCTCTCAGACACTTGTGCTTCGGCTTGTGGACAACACTTGCAGTGTTTTTTATTTTATATTTTATTCTACTTATTGGTTACTTCTTGTTTGAATCTCTCAACATGAGTTTTTTCTCTTGTGTAGGTATTGTTGACTGCAAGTCTGTCCATCCAGATGTGAGGAAGACCCAGCAGGTGTGTCATGGCTATAGATACTGTGGTCTTGGAAAGAAAGGCGTCTTCACATCCATCCATCCATCAATCCATCCTGAAAGCTAAATAAATGTTTTAGTGGATAATGTTGTGTCTGTTTGCTTATGTCACGTAACATAAGGTTACTAAACTCTTGACTAATGTTTTAATTTGATAATTTAGTGGTTTTGTCAACTACATCTTTTTTTTCTTCCTAGCAAAACCTAGTTTTCTAGGGTAACACTTTACAATAAGGTTTCATTTGTTAACATTTAAGTAATGCCTAACATTAACTATGAGCAATACATTCGATACAGTATTTATTCAACTTTGTTAGTTAATAAAAATACAGCTGTTCGTTGTTTGTTCTTGTTAGTTCACTAATATAAAAAATACAGCTTTTGACTTTAACTTAAGAACAGCAGTTGGGACTAACCGTGTTAAGAGACTTTTGTATTCTCAAAAATAATTTTAATCTGTTTTTGATTATTGATAAACTAAGACCTAAGCGTGAGGGGGTGATGACGTCAGTAAGCCGTTTTAAAGGTACTTCTCGAAAGTAATTTAAAATAATATTCTTTAAATCATTAACGCTATTTTTTACCTTGGAAGAATTACATTTGGTTTTATAGGATTATGTGTTTAATTTATTGCTTTCTATTAATAGGCCAATAAACAGCCAGTTTTCGCTAAACCTTTTGGCACGCCCCCTACCTTTCTTTCAACCAATGAGAATCATTTTGACACGCCCACCTTTTGGCACGTCCATTGCTCCAGGCTGCAGTTACCCCTACCCCTACTTGACAAGAGAGAGAGGAGGACACTTGTTGACAAGAGCCCGCGTGAAGAAAAACTCTAAATCAGCTTCGTTATAACCCACCCATGCCATGAACTGAACCACAGGCGCTGCTTTGGCTTTCACCTCCGATTCCAATTATGCAATTTCCTTTATTGATCGGGAGTTTTGGATGTTACGTAAAATTTTATTGTACAGTCATAGTGCACTTATACAACTAACAGAAACTTCACAGACTTTCAATGGTTTCAGATTAAGACGCGACGATATGTTTTGTTTACATATTCCCTGTGAAAATAAAATCGTTTCAAAGCAGCCAAATATGTTGCATATCATCATGTGAACAGTCTTTCTGTCACACGTGGTAAAGTGATCAATTTATAATCGCGCTTGAATCAAACGGTTTCACTTTTCGGTTTCTAAAATTGGATCATAAGTGCGACACGTTGTTCTCAATCTCAACAACCCCAAACTCTTTCTGCCCCCTAGTGGAGGAGGGGATAGATAGATAGATAGATAGATAGATAGATAGATAGATAGATAGATAGATAGATAGATAGATAGATAGATAGATAGATAGATAGATAGATAGATAGATAGATAGATTGATTGATTGATTGATTTTTGTTCAAACTATTTTCCTTCTTTGCTGGACACATTTTTATCTGGAACAGTTTTCTGTGAGTGTTAAGTTAGGTTTAGTTATAGGGTTAGTGTAGGGCGATGGAAAATACAGTTTGTCCAGTATAAAAAACATTATGCCTATGGAGTGTCCTGTGTGCCTACAAGGATAGTGCACCAGTCTGTGTGTATGTGTGTGTGTGTGTGACAGAGAGAGAGACTGTGGTATCAAAGACTGTGGTATCAAATGTTTAATATTCTAAGATGTTATAATATTCATTTCCATGACTGTGATGTTCATTTAATTATTATTATTGTTATCATTTATTTATTTTTCTATATATGTACACAAGACTTTGGCAAAACTGTATAATTGACATTCATGCCAATTAAGCAATATTGAATTGAATTGAATTGAGAGAGAGAGAGAGAGAGAGAGAGAGAGAGAGAGAGAGAGAGAGAGAGAGAGAGAGAGAGAGAGAGAGAGAGAATGTGGGACAATGAGCTGCACTGTACCATAAACTCAGTTCCTACACACACCGTCTGAAAATGTTGTCCTTTTGGGTCTCTGAGCAGATCAAAATGTGCTCAGTGTGGACTGAGAGAAAGCGATCATGTTTATTTAAATGTTTGTTATTTATGGGTTTCCCCTGTTCACCTGTAAATAATTTAATAAATAAGGTATATTTTGTGTTGGATCAGTTACCTTTGTCATCAGTGCACAGCAGACACACCCACCTAAACGATTTAAATATATCGCTTATCCTGCCCCAAAAGACCATAAACACTGCAGATAACATCTGAAGTAAACATTAATTTATTACATATACATATATTTATTACATATTTATTTCACATAACATAAAAATGAGTCCCGTTTGATTGATTTGCTTCAAATCGAGTTATTTTAGGACAGCGGTTTGAATGTAACTCAATGGTGCTCTCTGCTGGTAGGGATTAGTAAAATGGCGGATCGAACACTTCCGGTGGCTTCACGCTGTCTGTTGGATGCATTGATCATTTTATATACATTGTTGTGATTAATTGTGACCGGAATTTAAGAACATGGTAAGAAAGAATAAATACAGAAAGTCTATAATTAATTTGCAGTCTTCAGAATTTTTATTTATAGAAAATATTTACATCTTAATAATAATTTTACTGTAATGTCACTCTTTATTTAATCTAAGGATTTATACGCCCTCAGTTTCTCTATCAGAAGTGTAGATGTCAGGCCACTCAATCGGAGGTAATCCTGTAAAATCGTCCATCCAATGAGTGATTGTGTACGGGTCGACCAATCTGGGGGGTATTCCAGAAAGCTTGATTAACTTACCATTTGATAAACTATAACCTCTGGGTTGATTTACCCCAAACAGGCATACCATGAGTATGTCGGTTCCAAAACACCTGAGAAGAGTTAGTTTAATCAACCTCTTACTGGTTACCCAGAGTTAATGTGCGTGCACGGTGCATGTATAAAGACATTTTCAATGGATCGCCGATTTCACGAGTCACCATGGAAACTCAAAGCGAAAAAAAGAGAGCGGCGTATTTCACAGAGGAGTTGGAAGTTTTAATGCATGCTTGTGAGGAGTTTGAGCCAATAATATAAAAAAGAAGCAATACAGCTGCATCGGCTAAAGCAAGAGAGTTGGCTTGGCAAAAAATAACGGACAGAGTAAATGCGTGAGTGTAATAAATTACAAATTTGGTATTTGCTCCCGTTTTATTGAAATGCAAAATAATGAAGTATGACTTATACATCCTTTTGAATATGTTAAATCACTATGAAAGCATTTACTTTTCCTGCCATTTATTTCTTTAGCTTGAAATAATAATGTATATTTCTTATTTAATAAGGTGTAATCCTTCTGGAGCCACAAGAACTTTAAGCCAAGTCAAAATGAAACACAAAAACATTCTGCAAAAAGGTAATATTTGATTACACAATTACTGAACTATTATTATAACAGGATTTAGTATATTCATTCTGTCATGCAGCTAACAGAAAGAAGACTGAAGCCCGTCTAACTGGCGGGGGGCCACCACAACCTCCCCTCACCCCATCTGAGGAGCTGGCTCTATCCCTTAATAAAGGGCGACCAGTGGTTGCTGGCATTCCAGGGGGCAGTTCATCAAACATACTATGCTCCACAAGTGATGGTGAAAAAAGGGTGAAATATGAAAAGTTTACCTCTATGATTTTTTTTTAATTTTTTGTCCTGATAAATTACTATCTCTGTCACTTAAAGGCTTTTTGAACAAGATTAATTTTTTATGTAGGCTTATTGTATTTAACTGCATATGATGTATTATTTTCTTTTATAATATTGAGAATTTAACGGGTTGTGTGTTCTTATAGATACTGATGGACGGATTGTATTATTGGACTCTCCAGAAAGAACACAGTCTGTCACAGTTGTAAGTGATTTGTTGTCAGGTACTTTTAGGTTTTTTTGTTTTTTTTGCCAAATAATGTATACTTGAATATTTGTCTTGTAGGATGAAGATGATGATGACGATGAAGAGACCACATCTGCTGTGACAGAAGTGGACAATGCTGGTAGATCCACTGAGGTATGATGCATACCATTATGATGTATGGCCCCTTTTTGCATTAGAGTAACAAACTGTCATTGTCCTTTCATAGTACATACCTAGGGATTTGCCCACAGATGAGGGTCCTTCAGCCTCAGCACACAATCTAAGCAGGGTAAGAATTTGTGTCCATGTGTCTATATTTGAATTTTATTGTCTGACCAAACAATCTCATTTATTACATTTTTCCACCTTAGTTGCCAGCAAAGGAGCTGTATAAGGTCCATCTTCAAAAACAAATAAGAAAAAGTGACATGGAGATGGACCTTATACAGCTTCATATGGAAGAGAAAAGGCTCCTCATTAAAAACTGTGGGATTACAAATTTAGAAAATGTTAAATCTAGGTTCCAATATAATAGTAGACTTTTTGGGGTAATAAAGTTGAGATCCAAGAAGCTCAAATCAGGAGAATCAAGTGTCTAAGACATTAACCTTTTGTCTTTGTGCTCTTCCTTGCCATTTGGCTTTTTAAGCTCAAGACACAGCTGTGCCTTTTGTCTCTGATACTGTCAGGCACCTCTGTATTTAAATGGCACTGTTATGCTGATAAGATCAAAGATGGGAAAAAGGCCAGTATCAGGCTGACCCCTGTATTGCATTTGCATGCTTTGTTTAGGTTTTTCACCACCTCTGTGTATCCCACCCCCTTAAAATGTATAAAACTACAATGTCTTAAGGACAAGTTGGACCTCTTGATGACTGCAGCGCCACGCAGAGCGTTCTCAATAAAGAATCCTGCTGAAGATTACCCAAGAGTCTCCTGGTCTTCGTTTCTGAGTTCCCAACAGTTTTTGGTGCCGTGACCCGGATAGAGCTTCTCACCTGAATCCAGATTGAAACTGCAACCTCAACAAAGATCAGACTTCATTCCACACTGAATCTTTCTGTACAACCAATGGTTGGTGAGTGTACCTCTATCCAAAAGAACCTTTAAGACCAGAACAAATTTGTTAGCCTCTGCACCGTCAGAGAAGAGTTAACAGACAGCTGTAGGGTTTGGTTAACTAAGTGACCCTCTAAAAATGACATTTTAGAGATGAAAATAATCCTCTGTTTAGCCAGGGAAGATTAGCATCACATGCTAATATTTTGCTACCCTCTGTGTCTCGGCAGGGAAGTTTAGCATAAAGTGCTAAAAGTTTGTGTTAAGTGACCCTCTAAAAAGGATATTTTAGAGATGAAAATAATCCTCTGTTAGGCAGGGAAGATTAGCATCACATGCTAATATTGTTCTACCCTCTGTGTCTGACAGGGAAGTTTAGCATTAAGTGCTAATAGTTTGTGTTAGAAGTGTCCTTTTGTGTCAGAAAGACATTACAAAATGTTGAGAATGAATCCTAAACTGATTCCAACAACTAAGAAAGGTGGACTAGCTACTCCTTCATGGACAGACAGTGAGTTCAAATCATTGTTAGGGCAGCACATGGACTCAATAGTGACAGAGTCAGTCAGATTGGATTTGATAAAGAAATTTGGTATTGATCCAGAAAAAGTATGGTCAATTGAAGAATGTAAAAAGGTACTAGGATCATGTATTCGCAAAAACAATGCGAAAGGCATTATCTGCTGCCACAGAGAATTTGGTTTAGCACTAGCTACGCAACATTCTCAGCGTACCTCAGAACTAGAGGAACAGATCAAAGAGCTCAGAGCCAGAGTATCCTCTTTGACTAAGAAACTGAATCGCAACAAAGCTGCAGCAAAAACTGATGTGGAAGAAGTTAGTCAGACTGATAACAATTATCCTGATTTACAAGCTTTCTTTGAAACAGATGTAGCCATCCAGTCAGTAACTGATGTAACTGTAGATTCAGTAAAGGTATGTGGTGCGAGGAGAAGATCTCAGAGAATTGAGGAAACTGAAAGTGTTCCTGCCAACTCTTCTGTTGTCCAAGTACAAACTGTTGCCAAAGGGCTAAGACCTAAAGATATAGAGAGACTATCCCAGAGCTTACCCTCTGTACGCACAAACTTTACTGAATTCAGAAGAGCATTGATCAGCAAAATGCGTCTCTATGACATGTCGTTAACAGAAGTCACACAGCTGATGTCACAAATACTTACTGAATCTGAATTCAACAGTTTTGAGTCTGCTGTTACTTCTGAACTACAACATGCCTGTAAAGATGAATTGAGAGAGGGAGTTCTGAGAGAGTTAAAGAATATTGTTGGACCAAAAGTGGATTGGTCAAAGGTCACTAGTTGTGTACAGAAGGAGGCTGAAACTGTGAGTGAATACACTGAAAGGTTTTGTCAGTCAGCAGTAACTTACAGTGGAATAATTGATGATTCTGAAAGTGTGTTAGAGGACAAGGGACCATTAGTTCGCATCTGGTCAGATGGCCTTGTAGCTGAGTACAGAAAAGCTTTACCATTCTTAGATCTAACTTGGTCTAACAAAACTCTCCGAAGTAATCTAGACAGTTTAGCTGCTTGGGAAAGAAACTCTGATGTCAAAGCCAGAGTAAAGATTGCAGCAGCATCTTTTCAGGTCAAAACAGAGAACCGACTGAAACGTAGAAGTTCTAAGAAGGAGGGCAGTTGTCATTTTTGTGGTAAAACTGGACACTGGATGAAAGAGTGTAGAAAAAGTAAGAAGACATTAAGAGAAATGAACAGCTTTACTCAGCTCCTACTCAGTCTACTTACCACTCTGAATCTGCCCCTCCCCACGTCACCTAACTGTTGGAGCAGCTTGCTCAGGTGTTAACTGTAAGGGCTGTGAGTGCTTAATTTCCCCAGTAATGTACAACAAAGATGAAACATCCTTTGTAAAAACGTTGACTGTCACTTCCTTTCATTGAGAGAACGTTAAGTACACTCACAGCCTTCAAAGCTATACTAAAGCACACTCCAGTCACTCCTATTCTTTTTGGGTTATGATGTCTTGTTAAGACTGATGTTTCATTAGAGGATGGAGATGTCACCCAGTTAAGTTCGCACAACAGCTACAGGGACAGACTAGGACACACACAGACCAGTGAGGAGCCCAGGGAAGAACCGAAGTGCAACAGGCCTCGGGGGCCAACCCTGTGGTGAAGACTTCCTCATAGGTTTCCCCTACCCGTAGTTTTATCCCCACCTCACTGGTCCATAGGTGTCAAATTACTTAAAACTAGTTTGAGAAAAACACTATACAATCACCAGACTTAAAACCACTATACGATCAACAGAAGTCTAAAAATGTCTATGCATGAATACTGCTTGTCTGCTGTTTTCTTTGTTTTTCTTGTGTTGCAGGTATGCGTGCATGAGAAGTCATTTCCATATGTGACACCCTGGTGTAAAGCATCACTTCAGACATCCATGAACAAGCTTCATGAGGACAAAGAGTCATCTGAGTGAATCAACATGCGAAATGGACTACAGAAAACAGACTTCACAGCTATTCTTACGCCATGGACTTCAAGACTTCCACTCTTATGCTACAAGATTTTTTCTGTGTCATCATGTAGTTTTTACAACGTGTTACCATCCATGCCATATGTGTCAACCGTTATGGTTCTAAAAATACACCTAAGTAAATCTAGTATAAGACACAGAATAAGTTAGACGTGCCTGTAACCTTTTCAAGTTACATGACTGAAGATGGGGCTTATGTTAACAAACATAGGCCATAGAATGGATTTATGAAAGTTTAAATTTGTATTATGTGAGAGTTATTAGAACTCTCAACGGGAGGACTGTGGGATTACAAATTTAGAAAATGTTAAATCTAGGTTCCAATATAATAGTAGACTTTTTGGGGTAATAAAGTTGAGATCCAAGAAGCTCAAATCAGGAGAATCAAGTGTCTGAGACATTAACCTTTTGTCTTTGTGTTCTTCCTTGAAGCTCAAGGCACAGCTGTGCCTTTTGTCTCTATGATAATGTGAAGGTATCCGTGATACTGTCAGGCACCTCTGTATTTAAATGACACTGTTATGCTGATAAGATCAAGGCTGGGAAGATGCCAGTGTCTGGTATCTTCCTGATTGCATTTGCATGCTTTGTTAAAATGGTCTCCACCTCTACTGTATGGATCCCTCCCACTTGAATGTATATAATCTACAATGTCTTAAGGACAATTTAGACTATTGATGACTACAGCGCCACGCAGAGCGTTCTCAATAAAAGAATCCTGCTGAAGATTACCCAAGAGTCTCCTGGTCTTCGTTTCTGATTTCCCAACAAAACGCAGCACTTGAAATAGAATTACTTGAGAATCGCCTTAAGGTGAGAACTTGTCTGAATATTAATCTGTTGCATGTTAAAAGTGGTCCGTCTGTCTGTCTGTGTCTGTCTCTATCTATCTATCTATCTGTATCTATGTATGTATGTGTAAAGCAATATAAAAAAAAAACATTTTAATGAATTTTACTTTTACTGTTTTTCTGGAAATGAAGAAATAAACTGCCTGGCAGACCATTGCCAAAAAAACTAATAAAAGTAATTTTGACAAATCCTGTCTCTCAAAAGTCTTCCGTCTCTGTTGGCCTCTAAAATCTGTCGGTGTTCCTCTGGGCCATCTTCCTCAATACAAGGAGGGTGGCTCTCTCCTCTTATAGTGGCAATATTGTGAAGCACAACACAAGCCCCAATAATGTTGCATGCCCTCTCTGGACTAACCCGGAGCCTACGCAGACACTGAAACCGAGATTTGAGGATCCCTATAGTCATCTCCACCTTGGCCCGTGTTCGGCTGTGAGACAGGTTAAACCGTGTCTGTGGTCCAGGCTCAGGTTCAGGGTGGGGTGTCATTAAATAGGGCAGACAAGGGTATCCTCTGTCCCCCAGCAAGTAACCATTGTACTGTCCTGTAATGATTGAAGTGTACAACACAAATATAGTAAAAACAAAAAATTATATAAAGCAAATCATACCCTGCTGAAATGTCTGGCATAATGATGACTCGCGGAAAATTCTGGCATCATGCACAGATGCTGGCCATTTTGCCTCGACATTGGTGATGATTTGGGTTGCCTCACATATTACCTATAGTTAGTGGAAAAAGTAATGACTTTGATGATTTTAAGAAGGGGAAAAAATTAAGTTGTTACCTGCACATTGATACTATGAATAGATTTCCTATTAACATAGTCTCCCTCATTTATTGATGGAGCTTTAATAGGAATGTGAGTGCCATCAATGCACCCAATTACATTTGGAAACCCTGAAACAGAAAGTTATGGAATTATGAAGTGTGTGCATAATGAATACATGTATAGATATTACTAATATGACTAAATATTAAATATGTGTCATATATTTTACTACAAAGGACAAACCTGCCATTCTGTGGAATTCGTCTTTAATAACAAGCAGAGGTTTATGGCCAGGGAACTGTACAAACGTGGGTAACAACTGTTTAAGTGCCAGACACACTGTACGAACGGCTCTACACACAGTTGCCTTTCCCACATGCTCTGAATCGCCCACACTGTACAAAAAATGGCCAGAAGCAAAAAACCTAAGTGCTATGCACAGAATGTTTTCTGTGCTAAGCGCAGAGCAGCGGTTTGTCACATTTGCGATATGCGGTTTTAAAAGACGTGTTAAATAAACTAATGAATCTTTTGAAAAACGATAACGCTCATTTAAATATTAATTAGGGTATGCAAACACATCAATACGCGGTCTTATAACCCTCTCCCGACGAAAAAAAAAACTCGTATAATTTGTGCTTCTACGTCCACAGGATCCTCGTCAAAAGGTCACGCCATGCTCACCAACCTTCTGAAACGAAGTTACACTGAAACATAACCTGCTCTCGAGCAGGTTGTCTTCAGAGAGTCAGTTGCTATGGTTACATACATACCCAGAAAGTTACCTCTGTTTTTGGAACCGAACGTTGAGGTTATCCACGAACTTACCCTTAAACAGACCCAGGTATGTCACATAACCTGCTTTTTGGAATACCCCCCAGTGGTTGGTTGGCAGTTTAGAACATAGACATGTAAATACCTCATTGGGCGCTCTGAACATAGACTCTGAGCCGTTGCCGCTCGTCCGCCATGTTAGTGAGGGCAAGACTGCATTAAAAACAAATGAAAGTAACCGGAGGAGCTGCGTTTTTTCTGAATAAAAGCACGATTTAATTATTTAGTTAGGTTTGTAAAATTATTAATTTTCGTAAGGAATTGTGAAAGCTCACATTTGTCTCACTTGTTGATTTCGTTGATTTTTTTGGTTTACAATTCTAATGTTAATTTAGTATAACTGTGACACGTCTGTAATGTAATTTGAATGTACATTAAATGAAATGTAGTTGTTTTATTGATTTCTCTGTGTTCAATCCCAACATTTTTCCTTCTTTTTTTCTCTCTTTCTTGTGTCTCAGGTCAGAACACAGCTCATTCCCTTTGAAATACTGGGATAAAATCTAAATAATACACCTTTAAACACTAATAATTTACTATCGTTGAGAAAATGTAATTAAACAAGTAAATACAAAACAAAAAGTGGCACACTTGTAGTCTGCTTTTAAAAATATATGTAGTACAACTTAAAGTAAAGTGAATAATATGAAAAGCGAGTACAACGGTACAATAATATATGTGACATAATAGATTTATAATAGCATAAAATTATATGTATAATATGAATAATACCATAATAAATAACTGAACAACAATAGGTTAATAATAGCAAGAATAATATGTAATATCAAGGGTGGAATAATACAGAATAGACAAAAATGAAGAATAAATTAATAGTAAATTAAAGAGTAAAAAAAATTTTTTTGAAAGGTAATTTTAAAATACTATTTGTGTAATAATTATTAATCAAATTAAGACACAACTAATGACACAACACAAAAAAATTGTGGACGAGTTCCAAATTGTTTTTAATTAATGAGCTCCTTAAATATAATATATAAATGTACACATACATACATACATATATATATATATATATATATATATATATATATATATATAATAAAAATCCTCTGAATCAATCTCAGCTCAAGAAACACATTTTATTTCAGTTTTCAGTTCTGTCTTTCTCCGGGAATAGAATTGTTTAGTTGTGAAGACAAAACCTGACTAATAAAGATTAATTATCCACCGCTTCCCTCAAGATTTTCTATTTTATTCAATTAATGAGTCAAATACTGTAAAAAACTTGAAGATGCTTGACATTTTGTTCTATAATGCACATTACACACACTCATGCAGAAAACACACACCTTTTGAAACACTGGTTTATTTTTCCATGTATGTTAACATATGAATGTTTGGGTGTGAGTGTGTGAGGTTTACCTTGCACAACAAAATCTCAAAGTATAGTGTTTTGTTTATCAAAGACCAGAATATGAGATGCTGACCTCAAAAAACTTTATATTAATCAAAATTAATAATCATTATAACAACATCACAATGATTTCATCATGATATTGCAGCTGGACTCACTATGAGTTCCTGTGTTTTTCATTTCTAGGCTATTTACATCATGTAGTATTTGTGTAAAGACACACGTAGTAAATTATCAGCATTAAACAGCCTGTGCAAAGCTTTTTTAAATGCAGTCTATTATTAGAATAAGAGCAGGGTCACTGTTTGCAACTGGCTAAAAGGGAAGAAAAAAGAATACATAGAATCAGTTCACAGTTTTATGAAAAGCAATGAAATCCTTATAATCAAGTGATGATAAACTTAATCGGTAACACTTTTGAATAACGTCCATTAGTTAATATTAGTTAACTACTTTAGTTAACATGATCTAACATGAACAATCCTTATACAGCATTTATTAATCTTAGTTGATGTTCATTTCAACATTTACTAATGCATTATTTAAATCAAAATATGTGCTTGTTAACATTAGTTAATGCACTTTGAATTAGCATGAACTAACAATGAATAACTGTATTTTCATTAGCTTACATTAACAAAGATGAATAAATACAGTAATAAACGTATTGTTCATTGTTTGTTCATGTTAATTAATTAACTAACATTAACTAAAGGACCATTATTCTAAAGTGTTACTACTTAATCTTTGTAAATAAGTAACGGTAGTGAAATTAAAGAGAGAAGCTTAAAATTTCCACTTAAATAATATAAGGGCATCATGTCATAATTATATACATTAGGAAATGAAAACATACAACTGGAAAAAAAGGAGAACATGGAATACAAACTGATTGAGCACCTTATAAATGAAATCATCTCTTAAGCAAACAATACTGGTGTGACACAGCAAATCTCACATAGTCTCTGACTACAGGAAGAACACTGTGCAGAACTTCATAATTATGGTTTAAAAGAGGTTTGTCCAAGTTGTCTTAAAGAGAGGCTAACATCCAGTTTAGGTGGCAATGAGCAAGTTTTACTACATATGAGAGCATTTAACCTGCAATTTATGCATTTTGTGTGCTAACATATTTACTCTCACATTTACATGTGAATTACTTGTACAGTTTCCCTGTCATCACAGTTCCTCAAAATAAACGTTGCAACATTCCAACAGTCTTTTTCTACTTCCTAGCTGCATGACTTCTGTTTTGTTCATGGGCCTCGATGATCTCTGAAACGACGGAGGGGTCATCCAGCGTGGAGACGTCCCCCAGGTTGCTCGTGTCCTGCATGGCGACCTTACGCAAGATCCTCCTCATGATTTTCCCAGAGCGTGTTTTAGGAAGACGCTTCACAACCTTAAAAGAAAGAAGAGATGCTTTCACAGCCGACAAAATAAATCTCCAAACCATCTGTGCAACAGATCTGCACTGACAGTTATTTTAAAACAAAAAAACTGTTCTGTGATCAGTCATAATCATTCTTTGTAAATTACATAAGAATATACGGTGGCCGAGATAGCTCAATGCGCTGCAATTTAAGAAAACACATGCAAATTGAAAAAACACAAGCACAAAAAAAAAAAACATCTTCATCAATTTGACAACACAAGTGTTGCAAATTATCACAACACATGCATATAATGAAACGCGCTGCAAATCATCCCAACACATGCATATTAAGAAACGCTGCAAATCATCAAAACACATGCATTTAACGAAACGCGCTGCAAATTATCGCACATGCATATAATGAAACGTGCTGAAAATCATCCCAACACATGCATATTAAGAAACGCTGCAAATCATCCAAACACACGCATATTAAGAAATGCTGCAAATCATCCCAACACATGCATATAACATACTCTGCAAATCATCACAACACATGCATATAACATACTTTGCAAATCATCACAACACATGCATATAACATACTTTGCAAATCATCACAACACATGCATATAACGAAACGCTGCAAATCATCACAACACATGCATATAACGAAACGCGCTGCACATCCTTCACAACACATGCATTTAGCTAAACGTGCTGAAAATCATCATAACACCTGCACTTTAAGAAACAATTAATGAAGCATAGTAAATAGCAGGATTTGCAGCGTTTCTTAATTTGCATGTGTTGTGAAGGATTTGTAGTGCGTTTCGTTATATGCATGTGTTATGATTTGCAGCGCGTTTCGTTATATGCATGTGTTGTGAAGGATTTGCAGCACGTTTAGTTAAATGCATGTGTTGTGATGATTTGCAGCACATTTAGTTAAATGCATGTGTTGTGATGATTTGCAACACTTGTGCTGTCAAATTGATGATGTTTTTTTTTTATTATTTGCTGGTGTTTTTTCAATTTGCATGTGTTTTCTTAAATTGCAGCGCATTGAGCTATCTCGGCCACCTTAAGAAAAATATAAATCAAGGGTTAACACTGTACAACAAGGTTCCATTAAAAAAGTCACTGATTTTACCAGGAAATGATCAGGCACAGCATATTTAGCTATTTTGGTAGCCACTAGGTGTCTCAGTTCTTCCACAACAGCAAGCTGGTTTTCAGAAGCAGATTCTTTTAAAACTACAAATGCAAATGGAACTGGTGAAAGAGAAAGATAGGAAAAGAAAGTGAGAGACATGTCAACGTTTGGCAAAGTAAGATCTGATTCGCCTTGATCACTGATTATGTGATGGTCAATTATATCTATTATTTTATGTTGTTTTCACAATGACCAAGGGTGTTGTAAAGCACACAATGGAAGTGGTCAAAAGGTCTCTGGTTGCTGGGGGTGTTCCAGATGGCTCATGAATGAAAAAGGTGAGAGGAAGAACAAATTGAGGGTTCGAAGGGGGCCTCACCTTCTCCTTTGATCTCATGGGGAATTCCGATAACTGCGGTCTCAGGAACATCTGGATGTCCATCCTAGTAGCAGAGAAACACACATTGTCAACCAAAAAGTTTGCTTCTACACTACCATTCC
Organism: Carassius auratus; assembly: GCF_003368295.1. Lineage (NCBI taxonomy): Eukaryota > Metazoa > Chordata > Actinopteri > Cypriniformes > Cyprinidae > Carassius > Carassius auratus. The sequence goes on from NW_020527816.1 coordinate 19,315, forward strand.
AAAGTTTGTGGTCAGTATTATTTTTTTATTTAATGTTTTTGAAAAAAGTATCTTATGTTGCATTTGTTAAATCAAAAGTTAAATCAAAAAGTCAGTAAAACAATAATAGTTATTTTAAACTGTAATAACTTTTCAAAATATTACTATTATTCTATAGTTTTAACAGTTATTCCTGTGATCGTTCTCAATATTAAAGAATAGCAGAGTCCACACCACAACTATTACGATAAAGGCATAGAGAAACAATATACTGTAATTGGAATCACATTCAGAATGATTTTTTTCCATCTGATGAACGATAAAAACATTGACAGCCAATCAGAATCAATCCTGCTATAATGAGCTTGAGAATTTAAAGAGGAAGACGAGGGTGCGCTTGGAATAAATCTATTATTGAACCTTTACGGACCCCAAACTTTTAGAGTAACCGCAGTGCATTTCCATAGCTCTGTAAATACAGACTCTCTATAGAACACTTTTGTATCAGGTCTAATTTGCCCAATTATTGCAGTGCGGGGATATTCAAATGATTTGAAAGAATGCATTGGGGTCAAGAATGCTAGATTACGCTTATGATAAAGGTTCCTGGGGTCTCACCAGTGCATCTTCTATCTCAGCAGTGCCCAGCCGATGCCCACTGATATTAATGACGTCATCCATCCGCCCTGTGATCTGGTAGTAACCGTCTTCAGTGCGGTACGCCCCATCACCCGAAAAATACTGGCCTATGACAGATTACACCATTTTACTGTCTTATACCTCTGATCACTTTCATGTTAACTTTATTTGAAACTTTTTATGGAGTGAAAATTAAAATGGAGTTAGTACAATCTACAACAACAGAAGGCACATTTGAAAAATCCAAACAGATTATTTTGACATTTTCCCAGATAGGGTTTGCTAACATTCCTCTCATGCCCTCACTTTGAAGTCAAAGTCAAAAAGAACAGTTAAATAATTCAGCAAGTATTCCAACTTTTCTGTTTCATAAGTTTCCTAGCAAGAAGGAGCTTCGAGAGCCTCTGGGGTCTTGCTCACCTTGGTACGGTTTAAAATATGCATCCACGAATCTCTGGTGGTCTCCAAATATGGTTCTGGCCATTCCAGGCCAAGGCTGGCTGATGCACAGAGCTCCACTGACATCATTTCCAATTAATATCTGTCCCTGTTGATAAAGCAAAATTGATTATTCTACATTACTAAAAACACGTGCACTGAGAGGTTATGTCCCTCCTTGGATGATCTTAATGGGAGGAGGTAAAAATCTCTCTGAATAGCCCGGGAGCGTAACAAAAGAGCGCCTCAGAGGAGACTGCATGCACTTCAGCATGCATTATTTCACTTTTTTTTCCAGCTGCAGTAGAGAATTTGAGGGTTCAAAGTTCATCACTGTCTGTAACACAAAGCTTTCTTTAATCAAGCTGGACGCATGGATTCAGGCAGAACCAGGCAGAGCAAAAGACAAATATAACCCTCTTTAGGTCGGATAGTCTGCTAGCAACTTTCTAGAACAGGTGTTAACTACATTAGAAAAACCAGGAAGTAAAGAGCTAATTAGAACTAATTTGTTGTAATTGACTTTATATTTCACAATGTGACCGTTTCACAACTGTAACTTTATATATCACACTGGGACATTATATACAACAACTGTGACTTTATTTGTTATAACTGACAAGTCTGACAGTGTGAGTTTTATTATGCCTCTGTATCTCTCAACAGTCACTTTTTTGTGATTGTGACTTTTTAATTTGACAGAATATTACTATATTTCACAATTGTGACCATTTCTTGCAAACGGGGCTTTATATCTCACAAATGTCTTTTTATTTCAGTTGTAACCATTTTTTTCAGTTTATGACTATACTGTGCTTTATTTTCTATAAGTGCAGCTTTATATCTCACATTTATGACTTTTTATTTCATAACTATAATTTTCTTTTTTTTAGACAACTATATCTCATGTTTGCAATCTTATTTCTAACAATTCTGACTTTTAATTTGAAATTGTAACTTTCAGAATATGACTATATCTTTACAATTGCAAATTTCTCACAATTATGAATTATTATTTTACAATATAACTTTATTTTAGATTATCATATCTCTACTGAAACATAATTCCTCACAATTATGACTTTTATCTCTCAGAATTTTAACTTTATATTTTAGAATCTTACTGCATCTTACAATTGGGGATTTACAGCACATCTCACAATCGCTACTTTATTTCTCGCAATTATCACTGTATCTCACAATGTCAATTCATATCTGACAGTTGTCTTTTTGTTTTTGACATTTGAATTTTTTTTTACTTTGAGGTGGATGTGCTTCTGTAATGATGTGTTGTTGAAGAATTTAATTCACCTTCTCCCCGAGTAGTGCCGGCTGTATGCCAAAAAAGGGTCTCATAGCCATTGCAGGCCGGATCTCTGCTCCTGGTTCAGCTGGGAGTGGGGCAATACACACCCCGCCGGTTTCTGAAGAGAGAGAGCCCAGTGAATCATCCATTTATTTCTAAATAACATCACACATGGTGTAAATCATCCCATCAGTGCTGCTAGACTAAGGACTAAGGGTACGATACTCGGACAAGAAGAGTCTCGTGGGGTGTTCGTTTTACCAGTCTGCCACCATGTGTCCACCAGAGGGCACTGTCCATCCCCGACCACATTATGAAACCACTCCCATGCCTCGTGGTTAATGGGCTCTCCAACTGTCAACAGATCACACATTCACATGGTCATTTATATTGACAAATTCATCAACCAAAACACTGCACTTAAAAACTTGCCTCTAAGTTGATTTGATTGAGTGACTTGCCAATTCAAGGAAATCTTAGTTCTATCTTTTCAACTGACAGGCCCTAAAGGGACAAACAAAACCCAGAACGGCTGCGAAGTAGTCTAGTGTCCTTAATGTTTGGCACAAAGTCAGATTTTCCGTTGTTGATCTCAAAGGCTGTGTGACTAGACTCATTAAAATCATCCAGCGTAAGCAGGCTGAATTTGAACAGTGGCCGAACTCTCTCCCATAAAGAGCTGACTATACCATGGTGTTGGAAGTACAATTTTTGGGCCGTTAACACAAAGGTCTTCAGTTCAAACCCAGATTATTAATTCCCCTTCCCCACTGTGCCCTTGCAATGCACTTATCCCTCCTATGATAGAAAGTAACCCCCCGAAGTAACCTGGGGGTAAGTCGTAATACATTGCTAAAAAGACACAAAGACTTTCATAGAAAGTTGATAAACTGTTAGAACTGTTAGTTTTCAGTGTCCACATGATCCTTCAGAAATCATTCTAATCAGCTGATTTGATGATCAAAAAATATTTATTATTATTATTATTATTATTATCAAAAACAGTTGTGATGCTGTATTTTTGTTGAAACCATAATACATTTTACAGGGTTCTGTTTCATTCTTACTGACCGGCAGGGGCAGTGTAAACACTATGTCTGGACAAACCCAGTCCTCCTCCGATGATACTTTGGGTGTGCTTCAAAATGGCAGTTGCTCGTCTAGGACTTGATGAGTCACCTGTACAATCTGCCCAAACTAATGTGTTTTTCAGACGGGCCACAGCTGCAACTTCTTTTGCCATGCCACCATGTAAGGATTTTGTCTGAATTCTCTAATGCTTTTACTGGTTCTTGTCTGCCTAAGCGGCGTTCAAAGATTGTTCGAACGCTAGCATCTATGGCTGAAGCAGATGCTATTGGGGTGGGTCGTGCACCGGAAATAGAGCAGCCCGTGGCAGCTTTGGTGGTGTCCCCTGATGAGGCCCTATGAGGAAATGTGCGATGTCCCAGTGCGCAATGCGGTCGTACGGATTCCTTGCTAAAAAAGGCATATGAGTCTGTTGCCTACATTACTTGAGCAGAAAACACAATCTGCAAATGTCTGTTTCACAATTTCTGCAAACTGCTTTGCTGACAACAGGCCTTGTGACCCGTGAGCTGGATACTCTTAAAGCCACGCTTCTGGCAGCCCAACGTCAAGTGTGGCTTGCCCAAGCACGACTGCCGGAGGACTGTAAGATGACCTTGAGAGATCTTCCATTTGTTCCCAGGCATCTTTTTGGTCCAAATGTCTCGGAACTGTTGGAAAAAAGGGTAAAGCTGTCCGAAGCCAATCATCAACTGACACAGGGGCAGCGCAATCCTGCTTTTAGGAAGCCAGCGGTTTAGACCCGACATCACTATGCCACACCAGAGCTACGTTTTCGCTGGCACGCTGCACCTCAGCCACAGCCCCCTCAAAGACCTTGTGTTCTTGAAGATTTGAGGGTCTTTCGCCCACCACATCGACAGCCTTCAGGAGGACCCCGTCAGCATCCCCCCGCGAACACTAAAAATCGCACACATAAAGCCTGAAACAGTAAGGCCGACGGTCGATAGTTTTTCAATAGATCAGTTCGAATACTGGAGATCCAATACGGCAGACCCCTGGGTGAAGATGACTCTGAACAGGGGATATACTCTACAGTTTGGACGCCGGCCTCCCAGATTTTCAAGAATTATTCCTACAGTTGTCAGAGACAGGGTTCTCTGGAAATTTATTCACTGTTAGAGAAGGGAGCTATAGAAAAAGTTCATCCTCTCGTTCAGGGAGACGGGTTTTATTCAACATATTTTCTTGTTCCGAAGAAGGACGGTGGCTTCCACCCAATTCTCGATTTGAGGCTTCTGAATTTGTTCCTGAAGGTCCTCCCTTTTCGAATGCTTTGCACGGCTGACGTTTTTCGGTCTGTGACTGCAGACGATTGGTTCGTAAGTGTCGACGTGAAAGATGCATACTTTCACGTCCCAATTGCTATACATAACAGAAAATTCCTGCGTTTCAGTTTTCTAAACCAAGCTTACCAGTTCAAAGTGCTACCCTTCGGCCTTTCCCTTGCTCCTCGCGTCTTCACAAGGTGTGTGAGCTCAGCTCTGTCTCCTCTTTGGATGAGAGGTATGCGCATTCTTCCTTATTTGGACGACTTGCTTCTCTGTGCACCGACACAGCGAAAGGCTGTACAAGACTCCAGAATGGTTTTGAGACATGTGCAGAAGCTGGGGTTTTCCGTGAACAAGAAAAAAAGCCGTCTGGTCCCATCACAGACCACTACGTTCATAGGAATGACCCTGAATTCCTGTCTAATGTCTGCCTCCCTGTCTCAGGAACGTGTGACGAACATTCTGCAGCTTTTGGCTTGCTTTCGCAATACGGTACGGTACAGTATGAGGTGGTCCTACGACTGATAGGGATGTTAACAGCAGCTACGGTGCTGATCCCCTTGGGTTTACTCCACCTCAGACCACTCCAGTTATGGAACAACAGTTTACGGCTAGATCCCACCAGGCATCGCCATCGCCTGGTTGTAATTTCTCACCGTTGCATATGTGCGTTGAGGAGGTGGAGACAGTTTCTGTTTCTGGAGTTTCTGAAGGCAGTAGTGCCGCTGGGTGTTGTTCCCTCTAGTCGGGAGTTGGCACAACAGATGCTTCCCTCACAGGATGGGGGGCGACGTGGAATCGGAGGGGTATTTGTGGGCGCTGGACACCGATCAACAGTGTTCCATCTGAACCACCAGGGCGGCACAAGATCCCTCAGGTCTCTATGGTTGACTCATGAGATCCTGACATGGTGTCAGCCACGACTCGCTTCACTGAGGGCAGCTCATATACCAGGAGTGTGCAACCAGACAGCGGATGCTCTTTCCCGGGATCAAGTACATCCAGGAGAATGGAGGCTTTATCCAGTTTTAGTGCAGGAGATCTGGCTACGATTTGGGAGAGCAGAGGTGGATCTTTTCGCTTCAGAGAGGACCACCCACTGCCGATTATGGTTCACAAGGACAGAGGTGTCCAGTCCACTGGGCCAGGATGCGCTGTCTCACGAATGGCCGGACTGCCTGCTATGCATTTCCACCTATCCCTTTGTTATGGACGTTGCACAGGATCACAAGTGTTACTTGTGGCACCACGGTGGCCAGCCAGGCAATGGTTTCCTTAGCTGCTGAGACTTATGACAGGAAATCCATGGAAGCTTCCTCCCAGGAAGGACCACCTCTCCCAGCTGGAGGGCAGTGTTTGGCACCCGGACCCAGCTCATCTGCAGCTTTGGGTCTGGCCATTGGGCTAAATCCTGGTTACCAGATGACTCCGGGGTGGTTCTACGACCCAATCCTTCTTTTCTTCCGAAGATCCTTCTTCCTCAGTTCATAAATCAGCACATTGAACGGCCTCTTTTCAGACTTCTTCAGAGTCTGACTCAAGTGCCCAACTTTTGTGTCCTGTTCGTGCCTTGAGGTGTTATGTGAACTCTACTGTTCAGTTTAGATAGTCAGACCAGTTATTTGTCTGCTATGGTGGTGTGAAGTAAGGTGCTCCAGTATTGAAGCAGAGGTTGTCGAACTGGATAGTAGAGACCATTATGCTGGCTTACAAGGCAGCAGGGAGACCATTGCCCTGGGGGGTTACTTGCCATTCCACTAGGGCCATCTCATCTTCATGTGCTGTTTTTAGAGTTTCCCTGGTGGATATCTGCACGGCTGCTACCTGGGTTTCTCCATTCACGTTTGCATGTTTTTATAAGGTCAACATTGCTGCTCATCACGCCGTTAGTTCTGCAGTTCTTCTGGAGCAGCCTTAATTTTTCAGGTGGGTGGCATTCCTCATGACTATGTTGGTATGTGTCATCCATAGTGTTTACACTGCCTCTGGCGGTCAGGAAGAATGAAACAGAATGCTAGTTACGCATATAACTGTGGTTCTGTGAATTCTGGATGACTGCCTGAGTTCTCAGTCACTCGGAATGCGCGAGAAAGGCATACCGAGGACGATTTGAGCTACTGTAGCCTATAACCTCCAGGGCTCAGCATACGTCACGCCATGTGACGCCATGTTGGTATATTATCTCGACCTATCTAGCTGGTGCAGCGATAATCTATAGTGTTTACACTGCCTCTGGCGGTCATCCAGAATTCATAGAACCACAGTTACATGCGTAACTAGCGTTATTTGATCAATACAAAGTTCATAGGACAAACAAATAGAATATTTGTGTAGAATTATAAATGTCTTTATCACTTTTGATCAATTTAATGCATCCTTGCAAGTACATGGTTTTCTTTTTAAAATATTACTGTCCCCAAACCTTTCAATGGTAGTATACTATAACAAAAATATATTATATTATACCTCCAAAAACATTACAATATCTGTATTATTAATTAATTTGTATTTATTTATTTACTAAACCTCTGTAAGCTTACCAGATGCAAGTGTCTTCAGTGATGACCTGTCATATTTCTTCACCCAGTTTTCCTCATGCTTCAGAAGTAATCTGATGGCAGTAGGAGCTCCATAAAACTGATTTATCTTTAACCTCTGAACTGTCTCCCAGTAACGACCTAAAAACAGTCACAAAACACATTCTAACAGTCAAGACAAGGATAATGAAGAGAACCAGAGACAGCTCTTCAACAGAACACCGGTAATGGAACCAAAAAAAAAAGCAATTTTAAACATGAACATCAACAGTAATTATGACTACAAACATTACAGAAAAACATTTCCTAATTGATACCAGTTTTAGAAAACCAGGTTTAAGTAGGTTTTATTAGGAGAACATCGCAGAAAAGGTTTCAAGTGGAGGTCACACTTTAAAGAGTACACTGCTTTACAGCCACTCATAAGGGCTCATTTCCATTAAAATACACTCATAAAGGTAGATAAGACTTGCTATACAGGTTAATGTGTCGCATCATTTTATCTGAGAACTGAACAAAAGAAGTTGATTCAGTTTGAAGGATTGGGAGGGACAGGAACACTATCACTATCTGGCATGATCTAGAGGGGTCATCACCTCTGTCAGAATGGATGAGAAGAGGAACATGACCGACACTCCACTGAAGAGAGAATTAAACAGGATGTGATGCATTTGAAAACATTCATTGTAATCAACTTAACTTAATAATATAAATAACCTTTTATGTTTTTGGCAGATACGGTGCAATGCTTCGGCAATGTAAATACTAATTATTCATCATGCCAATAAACCACTACACCACAACTGAATCTGCACCTGAAAAAGAAGTGCGCACATTATCTATACTGCATGGATCATAAGTATTGGTCATTTCTCTTGATATCTCACCTGGATTAGGGTACACAGGTGTGCTCTCAAACAGAACAGATGTGGCTCCGTTACACAGGGGTCCGTACACCACGTAAGTGTGCCCCGTAATCCAACCGATGTCAGCAACACAGCCAAATACATCTCCAGGTGTGTAGTCAAACACATACTGCAACAACAGACAGGTAGACAGACAAGCATAACGCTATACATCATATCCTATAATATACATATACTATACCATCCAAAGTCAAATCTTTTTTGAAAAAAATCTATATATTAACACACACGCACCTATACACTAATACACATATAAATATACATTTAGTTTGACAGCATGCATGTGATCAGAGAAGCTCAGACACACCTGATGTGTGAGGGAAGCGTAGAGCAGGTAACCGGCCTGTGTGTGCACGATGCCCTTGGGTTTACCTGTACTACCTGAGGTATACAGCATGAACAGCATCTCCTCGCTGTCCATTGGCTCTGGAGCACACACTGACGACTGGCCCGCCATCACCTGGAACAGACAGAAAAAGTATATAGTATTTGACTTATATTATCAGCACTATTTTTTTTTTCATGCTTTATTGTGTGTATTGCTGTATAAATGGTAAATACTAATTATATATATATATATATATATACACACACCATGTGGAGTTTCCCGAGGCCCAGACCAGCTTTTCTGCACAGTAATCCTCTACGGTTTTTATTATTTCATTTATTTATTTATTTTTTAGATCACACGTAATCTAGTATTTCCTAGAACTGGCCCTACAAATAGAATACTGTCAAACTGGCTAACATGTGACCACTATGACCAATTCTAGACAAGGAGTGGTGAACATCACGAGAGAGACAGTCAAACACAAAGACAAAACAAGATGGACTGTGCCCCCAATTACTCAAAAAATTAAGTAGAATTAAAACTACTGTATACTCCTAGTTTTGTGCCCCTAATTAGGTACAATTTAGGGACACATTCCTTCTCCACTTCACAAACCATTAAAAAGCTTTGCAAAACTCTGTTACTGGTAGATGAAACCCTAAAAAAAACTGCAAAACTACCAGAAAGTGGCTTGCCACACAGATACAATACACTTGAAAAGGTATATGTATTTGATACTTAGACAAATGTAATATTCTACTTATTCTAAAGCATTTCTCCTTTGTTGCCGACCATCCCTACTGTTGAGTCCTGGCAGAGGTATATAAAGACCAAATAATAACAAAAACAAATTATAATTTGGCTTTTGATTCTGTGCACTGCAGGAGGTCACTGCTGTATGATTTACCTCATCTAAAAGAAATGTCTAGTTTGCCCATCGGCACACTGTTGTTAGTTCTCTTGGCCACAAACACATGCCGTATAGATGGACAGCTCTTCACTGCTTTATCCACCATGGGCTTCAGATCGAAGATACGGCCGCCCCTCACACCTTGGTTGCATGTGATGACAAACTTGCACTGGGCTGTGTATATGGAAGAGAAAAAATATTACAATTAAAAACAGACACTATCCAGTCCATGTACAATAGCTGAAACAGCACATGAATGTACTTGTTACCAGTGGGAGCTATGAAAACTGTCTCACCCGAACCACTGTCTTTGGATGTTATTTGTTCATAATCAGTGTCTGATTCTGCTCAGTGTCTGCTCTATTATATAAGATAAGGAATGGTCTCTCTAAGAACAAACTCCCTCTGAAACTTACCTCTGTCCAGACCATCATGTACACACACTTATCCCAAAATGCCCAGGGTTTTTGTTTAGCTAACTAGCTTTCCCTAATTTAGTTTGACTCTTCAAATTCGAGCTCAGCTTTCCTGAAAAGTATACAGGAACTTTTCAAGACTTTAATAACCAGTAGAGGACTTTAATCTTTGTAGTTAATAGTCAGCAAAACATTAGTCCTCAGAATTGTTCTAACTATTGCTGCATTTTATGTATATATTCGTATTTACTTATTGATTTGTTTTGCTTTTTTATTATTATTATACTTGTTTGTTTGCTTTTTGTTCATGGAGCTAACATTCATAATTCTATTTTGTGTTTGACTCGGAGAGTAAGGAACTTTTTGACTAATTTAATTTTGATCTCTGTTAATAGATTGAAACAATTGCGGTTCTCTTTTTTTCTGTATCTCTCTCATTGAATAGCATCAATAAAAAAACAATAAAAAAACATAATGGATATTTTTTGCAACGATTTGTAAAGTAAATAGTAAAGTGGTATTAAAAACAACTTTACAGCTGCTGAGATAAACAGGTCACTGCTTTATGACAAGGCAACATTATTTTACTCACCATCCTGAATTCTGCCAGCCAGAGCCTCTGAGCTGAACCCTGCAAACACCACAGTGTGCACGGCACCGATACGAGCACAGGCCAACATGGCTACTACTGCCATAGGAGACACCGGCATGTAGATGGCCACCCGCTCTCCCCTCTGGACACCATAACTCTTTAAAGTGTTGGCAAGGCGACAGGTCATCTCCAGAAGCTCCCTGAGATTTGAATGTTTTACAGATATAAACATACAGCTGAGTAACAGGAAACTGCGGATGGGAAAGTAAATATGTGATAGTTTCATTTCAAGTGGTTCAAGTGCTGAATTGATGCAGACTTGCACGGAAACACCATGGTCACATGGTCATAATGCACCAAAACTGGCATTTATGGGGTTTAGTTTAGTAGTGTATTTATACTACAAAAAGTAGAGACAAGCTTTTGTTGGCCTAATGAACATTGTACACACGGCTTGCATGCATGACCCTTTTAAGACGTGTTGCCCCTTTAAGATGTGTTGCCCTTTTAAAGTCTTATCACCATTTTACCATTGCGCAGCAGTTGAAGAGAAGAGACATTTAGCCGATCCAATAGAAGCATAATATGTGTGCGTGCATCCTAAAAGTGAGTTGTTCTTGGTAAATTATGTTTAGTATTGAGATTAAGTTATAATCTTGCAGGCATTTGCAGATATGATAATTATTTTCGATAGATTGTGCGTGCATAACCAGCGTTTGTTTACAAGCACGTTATGTATATCTGCCGTGATATTTTACAATTGCTTTATCTCTACTGTTCTCATGTTCTACATTGAGATAGATTTTCTTTAGTTAATCTGTCTGCTGTAATTGCAAGTATAAGTGTGTTAATGAGGATTATGTGGTAAAATTACCTATTCAGATGCTAATATGGCCAATCCATTGAGCTGTAGCATTTCACTTATATTCAGTAATATTGCTAGTAATGTTAATTTGTTGGGTTTAAAATCTGTATTATTCACCTTTTTTGTATTTGTTATTTTTATACAGACCACACCTGTTATATGCTAAATGGGAAAGTAAAGTCCTCAAAGAAAGAACTGTTGTTGACTGAGTTCCTGGGCTCCTGACCGGCCCTACCAGTGCAAGTGATCCCTTCCACAGTCTTTTGATAACTCACATTCCAAATCCTACAAAATGGTCCTTCGAGCCGGATGATCACTTCTCTGGATTAAGATGTCAGCCAGTTCTGAAACAGTGAACCCCTCGGTTCGCACAAAGCGCCGTCCAGCCTATTTACAAGATTATGAGGTGGACTTGCAGAGCTTCCATAAAACAGTGTTACCAGTTAGTACAAGAGAAGAACCAGTGGAGTCATCTGATGACGATTACTCTTCGCCACAGGTTGGAGCATCTGCTGCAAAGCCTAAGAGAGCACATGGTTTACCCACCATTTCTTCCCCGTCGAGGCTGACGGTCAGGGATAAGCATTGTGACCATCCACGTCTTCTGCAGCAGCACATTTCCAGTCCTGCCTACCAGTCATCACCACAATATCCAAACCGACAGCTACAGTCTGAATACGGTGCAGAGTTCATTCCCCTTGGTGATGAAGGTGATGGATACCAGAGTGACAGATCAGATGCTAGTTCCCTAAAGTTACAAAGGATCTCAGAGGAGAATTTAAAGCTTCGTAAAACACAGCAGGCCATCCAAGCTGTTCTTAAACGAATTGAGACCGCCAAAGATGAGCTGATCCAGCTTTTAGACAGAGCCTGTAGTCTGCAAAAGCCTTTATCTATGTCCAACACCCGTTCTGATTATCCATCAGTTAAATTCCACGATGAAGCATATGCAGATGATGAAGACTGGCCAGAGCCTCCTCCAACCCATTTCATACGATGAGCCAGAAAATATCAAATCAGTGCGGCAGGCAAAGGATTAAGAGCACTACAAGAACCACACAAACAATCACTCCTAGACTCACTTCTGTTGAAAAGACTAGGGATTTCGGCTATCCAAGTTCATATGATAACCAGTTTAGGTATGGCCAGTATCCTGCCCGACAGATAGGTCCTCCAAATGCACATGAAACAACCAGGAAATCTTTATCCTGAAACAACACAGGACAGTTTCCTATAATGTGTCACCTCCCATGGCATCTGTGGATCTGACAGAGAAATATTACAAAGGTCCCTCGCCCACCATTCCTTACTTCCGCACCAAAGACCCAAGTGAGTTTGCTCGATTAAAATAGCCTTGGAAAATCTTCTGCCACCTGATAGTACTGAGATGTTCAAATATCAAGTACTGGTTGACCACTTGAAATTAGAAGATGCTTGTCTAATAGCAGACTCCTTCTTGCACTCCCCTACACCTTATCGAGACACTATGTTGGCCCTGAATGAGCGGTCGGTCAGCCTCACCAAGTAGCATTAAGACGGATTGCCACTATTCTTGATTCACCTGATATAAGCCGCAATGACCCTTCAGCCTTTGAGAAGTTCTCTCTTCAATTGCAGTCTCTAGTTGGGCTGCTTAAGACTTTAGGCCAGGCAGGGAGCGTGGAGTTGTATTGTGGGTCGCATGTTGCACGCCTTCTCAATAAGTTGCCACCTGAAAGACGGCTGATTTCCGCCGCCAACATGTTACATCGGCCTGGGGTGACATACTCATTGGTAGATCTGGCAGAATGGCTGAAATATGAGTCTTGGTGCCAAAGCTATGATGATCAACTGCCAAGGGAGAAAGCAGAGCCAAACGAGAGTTCCGAGTAGCTCCACGAACACGCCAAACCACTGCCACAGTACTGACTGGGTCTGGAAATAGTGTTGATGTGAGAGCCACTGCAAATTCTCCTGCCAAGGTTGATGAGAAAGCTAAAGGTAGGCCCATGGTATATTGCTCTTACTGTCAGAACTCTGAACATGCTTTCAGTCAGTGCCCTCAAATTCCAACCCTCACCAAAGATCAACTCTCAGAGTGGATACGATCCAATAGAAGATGCTGGCATTGTGGTCTTGCCCATCAGGCTGCCCATTGTGGTCTAAAGAAACCATGTCCACTTTGTCAAAGGAAGCATCTACGAATCCTCCATGAAGTAAATGAGAGGCCTGTCACAGTGTCATCCAAAACCGAGGCTTGCCTAGTTAGTTCAGCGACACAGACACTTTACCTGAACAAACCAGTCAGCAGTAATAAAGTTTTGCTCAAGATTGTCAGAGTACTCCTACATCATGGCAGTTGCACATTAGACACATTTGCAATCCCTGATGATGGTTCTGAGCGTACCATGCTTCTGCCAGATGCAGTACGAAAACTTGGCTTGAGAGGTACTGAAGAAAGCTTAGCTCTGAGAACAATCCGTCATGATGTGCAAACCCTTGAAGGGGCTTCAGTCTCATTCCACATTTCTCCATACTACAATCCAAAGAAGCGATATCTGATATCCAGAGCCTTTACTGCACCACAGCTTGATCTCATTGACCATTCGTACCCAATAGCTAAGCTGCAAAAGCAGTACAAACATTTGGCTGGACTACCATTGCAGAGCTTTGAAAAGGCCAAACCTCTCATCCTTGTTGGCGCAGATCAAACTCACATGATCACACCAATTGAGCCGGTAAGACTTGGTCCACCTGGTGGCCCTGCTGCAATAAGAACCAAACTAGGCTGGACACTGCAGGGCCCTACCAGCCTGTTAGAGCAGCGACTCAAGCCAAAGGAGTGTCTCCACATAATCCCTTCCTCTTAGCACCACAGAATGTGCAAGAATGTTAATAGGCTGTGGCAAGTGGATGTTTTGCCCTTTCGGAATGAAACAGAAGTGCACAAGGTCAAAGCAGGACCAAAGGGCCATCGAACTGCTGGAAGCCAAAACAATTCGCATAAAGGTGGATGGAATACGCCGGTATGCAACACCCTTGTTACGTAAAGGTGACATGCCCCATCTTCACGCCACTATGGAAGCAGTCATGCCACGCCTACGAAGTACTGAGAGGAAACTTGCCAGAGACCCGCAACAAGCTGATGCCTATTCCTCCGAAATCCAGAAATTGGTTCAGTCAGGAGCAATCAGAAAGCTCAGTCCAGAAGAAAGAGAAGGAGGTGGTGAGTGCTGGTTTATTCCACATCACATGGTGCACCATAATGGCAAGAATCGTGTGGTGTTTGATTGCTCATTTCAGTTTAATGGTCTCAGCTTAAATGATTCACTCCTCGCTGGCCCCATCTTGGGTTCATCTCTCCTTGGGGTCTTACTCAGATTCTGTGAGCATACAGTCGCCATCAGTGCGGATATCCGGGGCATGTTCCACCAGGTCCGCCTTCTTCCTGAAGATAGATCACTTCTTCGGTTTATCTGGCGTGACTCCAGGGAAAAGGGCACCCCTGATGTCTTTGAATGGCAGGTTCTGCCATTTGGGACAACGTGCAGCCCCTGCTGTGCAACCTTTGCCTTACAGCAGCATGTAAGAGACCATAGCCAACCGGGTGATGATGTAAGGTTTTCCATAGAACGATGCTTTTATGTTGACAATTGCTTGCAGAGCTTGCCATCACCAGAGGAGGCTAAGCAATTGGTTGATAAGCTGAGAGGTCTGTTAGCTGAAGGAGGCTTTGAATTGAGGCAATGGGCCAGCAATATTCCAGCTGTCATTAACCATCTTCCACCTGAAGCAAGATCGGATGGGTTTGAAACTCTGGCTAGCCCATGAAAAGACTGATGTCCAAGAGTCCACATTGGGCCTTAGCTGGAATTGCCCAGCAGATGTTCTGACTTACCGTCACCGGCCCATCGATCATGGGGCTCCAACCATGAGGATCATTTATAAAGTTTTAGCCAGTCAGTATGACCCCTTAGGATATATCCTCCCATATACTACGAGGGCTAAGGTACTGGTCCAACAACTTTGGAACAAACAGCACAGCTGGGATGATACTCAACTTCCCCAAGCCATGGTTCAGAGCTGGAATGATTGGAAAAGTCAGCTGCAGTTTCTTCACAAAATCAGTTTCCCAAGATCATGTGTACCAGCTTCAGTAGATCAAACAAGATCTATTATAGACCTTCACGTGTTCAGTGATGCTTCAGAGAGCGCGTATGGAGCAGTCGCCTACCTGCGCACTGAAGATCAGGCAGGGTAAGATCCATCTGTCATTCGTATTGGCACGTTCTAGAGTAGCACCTAAAAGAGTCCTGTCAATACCCCGCTTGGAGCTCTGTGCTGCGGTAATTGGTGCACAGCTAAAAACCCAGTTGCAGAAGGAATTAACATTGCCACTTCGCCACACAGTTCTCTGGACAGACTCTACTACAGTGCTGTCTTTGGATTCAGTCAGAGTCTTGCCATTTCAAGGTTTTCGTTGGTACCAGAGTGGCTGAAATCCATGAGCTTACCAACACCACCGCTTGGCGATACGTGGATTCAGCTCAAAATCCAGCGGATGACCTTACAAGAGGAAAGACTCTAAAAGACCTTGCTAAGCCAAACAGATGGAGCCATGGGCCCCCATTCCTGCTCCTTTCCTCAGAGAACTGGCCAGCAAACCCTACAGAGTGCCCCGAGATTGACAAGTCTGAGTTCAAGAAATCTGCATTCTGTGGAGTTGTAGCTGTAAACGGACAATTTGGCAGTGAGTACAAGACCTGGACAGAGCTGGTGAAGGCCATTGCACAGGAGCTACATGGGGCGGCTGGAGAGTCAGGAGAACCTACAGCAAACACTTACCAGACAGCAGAGACATTCATACTCCAGAAGGTGCAAAGTGAGCGTTTTCCTGAAGAATTACAACGGTTGAGATCAGGCAAACCTCTTCAACACAATAGCCGCTTACTTTCCTTAACTCCAGAATATGACACATCGACCAATCTAATCCGGGTTGGTGGTAGGTTACGACATGCAGAAACCTTAGATCCTGCCCTGAAACATCCAATCGTACTAGATGCTAGACATCCAGCCGTGAAATTGCTTCTTCAAGATTTTGATAAAAGACTCTGCCATCCAGGCCCTGATCGGGTGTTTGCAGAAATAAGGAGAAAATACTGGGTGTTAAGAGGAAGAGCAGCCATCCGCATCTTACAGCATGCCTGTACAGAATGTCAAAGACTCAGAGCCAAACCTACCTTTCCCAAAATGGCAGACCTTCCTGTGGCACGCTTACGCCTCTACAAACCAGCCTTCCATTCCACCGGTATGGATTGCTTCGGCCCTTTCCTTGTAAAGATTGGTCGACGAGTAGAAAAGAGGTGGGGAATCCTCTACAAGTGTCTTACCACACGAGCCTTACACGTGGACCTGCTTAACAGCTTGGACACAGATTCATTTCTGATGTCGCTACGTAGGTTTATTGCTCGAAGAGGTTCCCCAGTAGAATTACTGTCAGACCAAGGAACAAATTTCCGAGGTGGTGAACGGGAACTGTGCGAGGCATTCCAGGCCATGTCACCTGATCTCCAGCGAAAACTCGCACCACAAAAGATAGCATTCCATTTCAATCCCCCTGAAGCACCACACTTTGGGGGAGTGTGGGAAAGGGAGATAAGATCCATTAAAATGGCACTATCTACAACTATGGGGACCAAACAGTACCAGAGGAAGTACTCGGGACTGTTCTGATCGAAGTAGAGAACATCCTTAACTCCAAACCCCTCGGGTATGTGTCTTGTAATGTGGCTGATCCTGATCCAGTAACACCCAACCTTCTTCTCACAGGGCGGCTAGACAACTCCCTACCTACTAGGGATGGGCATGATTAATCGACGATCGATAATTGATCGTTAAGATTTTCCTCGATCATGTTAATTTGTTATCGATTAATCTAAAGCATTTTTTTTTAATCTAATACAGGTTGCGTTGCGTAGTGCGAGTCTTCAAGCAATTAAATGAATTTCACTGTGTGGCAGCAATTAAATATTTTACCACCAGGGGGCATTATTTGACACCCTACTCGGTTATCTGTGATCTTCCGTTTTGATTTCAAAGAATAATCATGAAGATGTATCGGCGAAGTGTGGCGTGGGACCATTTTGATTTATAAAGCGAACTAGTTAACTGCAAACATTGCGATGCCGTGTTTAAGAACAACACGGCCCACGACTCAAATAATGTACCTGTGCATCCTGGCAACGTCAGTTCCCTCAGAGTGGGTGTTTTCGGCGGCTGGACTGACGGTCACCAGGTTGCGGTCGCGTCTGACACCAGATCATGTCAACATGCTTATACGGTATTTCTCAACAAAAATCCGTAGACTCGTGCAGAAGTTGTATGCTAGTTACTAAAGTTAGTTATTTTTCATGAGGCTTTAAGTAGCATAATTTGTTACGTTAGTGTAATTGTTAGGGAAGGCTAATATCTGGCCTTTTCTTCTGGCTTGGATAGTTTTGAGTTACATTTTGACAAAATCTGTCAGATCTAAGTAGTATAATGTTTTTTTTTATGTTATTGTTTAACATGATTCTTTTATCATTATTATTATTTTGGAACAATTGAGGTCTCTGTTTAAGAACGCCTGCTAGCAGCTGCAGGTTCCGCTGCTTTAGAGCACTGCATATGCACGCGCATATATGTTTGGTTTGCCTGAACGTAGTTTAACTGTCTGCCACAAGTTGATCTTGTAATAAAGGTCTCACCGAGGAAAAACACGCTGTATGTTTGTATTCATTGCATTTTTTTATTATAAAAATTAAATAATTAATTATATTATAAAATATTAATGATTAATCGATAGTCGATCGTTAATTCTCCCGACGATCGACTAAGAAAATTTAATCGAATGCCCATCCCTACTACCTACAGTCATATACCCTGAAGAAGAGGGATTGAGTCGTCGCCGTTGGAGACACTCTCAAGTGTTAGCTGACCAATTCTGGTCCTCTTTTATCCGCCATTACCTTCCGAACTTGCAAGTCAGACAGAAATGGCAACATACATTCCCTAATATGACCACAGGCACAATAGTCATGATAATGGATCCTCATCAGCCCAGAGCCCATTGGCCAATTGGAAAGGTAGTCCAGGTGCACCCCAGTCAAGATTCGCAAGTGAGATCAGTGGATGTCCAAGTTCAAGGGAAGGTTTATACTAGACCTGTAGCTCGACTTGTGGCTCTACCCCCCATTCCTGAAGATGATACAGAGGAGACCAATACCCCAACGCAGCAGCAGTGACACACATGCAACGTTCTCAAGTGTCAAATTGAACACAATTTGGGGCGGCTGTACAAACGGCTTGCATGCATGACCCTTTTAAGACGTGTTGCCCCTTTAAGATGTGTTGCCCTTTTAAGTCTTATCGCCATTTTACCATTGCGCAGCAGTTGAAGAGAAGAGACATTTAGCCGATCCAATACAAGCATAATATGTGTGCGTGCATCCTAAAAGTGAGTTGTTCTTGGTAAATTATGTTTAGTATTGAGATTAAGTTATAATCTTGCAGGCATTTTGCAGATATGATAATTATTTTCGATAGATTGTGCGTGCATAACCAGCGTTTGTTTACAAGCACGTTATGTATATCTGCCGTGATATTTTACAATTGCTTTATCTCTACTGTTCTCATGTTCTACATTGAGATAGATGTCTTTAGTTAATCTGTCTGCTGTAAATTGCAAGTATAAGTGTGTTAATGAGGATTATGTGGTAAAATTACCTATTCAGATGCTAATATGCCAATCCATTGAGCTGTAGCATTTCACTTATATTCAGTAATATTGCTAGTAATGTTAATTTGTTGGGTTTAAAATCTGTATTATTCACCTTTTTGTATTTGTTATTTTTATACAGACCACACCTGTTATATGCTAAATGGGAAAGTAAAGTCCTCAAAGAAAGAACTGTTGTTGACTGAGTTCCTGGGCTCTGACCGGCCTACCAGTGCAAGTGATCTCTTCCACAGTCTTTTGATAACTCACATTCCAAATCCTACAAACATATTATTATGCCATATTGTGTCTGAAGAAACTGTTAATCAGGATCTTGGGTCATAAATGAGAAACAGAAATGTCTAAACTGTGAGACCAGGAACAAAAACAGTATCACTTTCATACTAATGCACATCAATGTCTTTTGACTTCCTGTTCACCCATGAAAGCAGGAAAGTGACATGTACATGTTCACTTCTAAAGGTGTCATTTTTACACACATGACTGCTTGTGCAATCGAACTGCTTCTTCACAAAATCTTTACATTTCTGCCATAAAAGATGAGAAATAGTTCATTTTCGAGGTTCGGTGTGCAGGCTAGATGAGAGAAAACAGCCTGCCAGGAATATTCAATCTTTATTTCAAGCACTAAAGAGTTGGAGGCACACATTCCATCACAGGACCCTCAAAACCTGCCTTTGTTCTCCATAAGAAAGCGCATGTGAAGGAACTCCCCCCAAACTCTTCAGTAGTGTGCATGTTATCTGTGTCAATCCCAGCAAGGCCAGGATTTCTAATCTATTACAATATTATGGAGAATGGTATGAAAACTGATATTCAATTTGAGATTACATTTCGCAGTGTTATTAAATTATTAATGTTTTTAAAGATTAATTTGAGGTGAGCATTACATGACTGCAAAGGTAATCTAAATGAAAACCTACAATCCTAGTCTTAGTCAGAATTCATAAGGGAAATAATGCTATTAGATCTCAATCCAGCTGGAACAACAACTTGCATTGTTGATACTGTTTATAGAAACTATTTAAAACATTTTCATTAACTTAAAAATAAATTAAATGTAAATATTAGTTGAAGAAAATAGACAAATGAAAAAATTACTGACAGAAAGCAGACATACTAAAATCACTAAAACTTAAATTTTATATTTAAGCTAAACAGAAAATACTGAAAAACGTAAACTAATCAAAAGGAAAAGTGCATAAAAAATTACTAAAACATTATAGATAAAAGCTAATTATACAAAATAGATACTGTAATATGAATACATACAACTAAATAAATCATATAGTATTATATAAATAATTGTAAAATGTAACTGCTACATTTTTACTATTGGCAATGACAACAAGTATGTAATCAGGAGGCAGTACTGACTAACTGATTATTACCATTCACTAGTCGAATAAATTATTTAGTGGCAAATCTAAAATAACAGCATCATGAAAGTAGTTCCTAGTTATTTTAAAGAGACACACACTGCTTGCTATGACCCCTGTGTGTTGAAAATGACAATGTAAGTCTGGGGGTGGATGAAGGTTGGGGGTGTGATAAAGAGCCACATGTGAATTTCTCAGGACCTACAAATGTACCTGTATGTGATCCTTTCTTCTGTGCCAGGTTCATCTTTCTCCCAAATCAAGGCTACTCTGTCTGGATCCTTTGCCACGTGTACATCCAAACAGTTCACTGTCGATCAATGCAATATAAAATTACTACTAGCTCACTGTAGACAAGATAGAAAGTTGCTATTTGTGGATTTATAAAGCAGCGTGAGAAAATGTATTACCATCTCAGCTAAAATAAAACCTTTTTGGTCTGATAGATAAAAATATTTGATCTAGCATATCGGCCAGTGGAGGTTTATCAGCGATCAACACGATAAACTATTAAAGAAGAAAGGGACGTTCACCAGAGACGTTCAGGCTGCCCTCCAAGAAAACCAGTTGATTTTCCCGCTGGTGAGATCGCAGTCCGTCACTTGATCGAAAGGTTTGGTCCATGTCAGCCTTTCCCTGGCGATGGATCCCCAGAACGTTTCTGGATCTTTGACTGACAGTTTCATATAAATCTGAGTAGGTCTTGCCAGCGAGATGCGAGCTGAGGTCCGGTTGAACCGTGCTGATGCTGGACAGAGACCTGGCGTGACACCGTGAGATCAACACAACACGTTTACTTTTGCGCACACATTCCTGGTTCCTAAATATTACATTTCCCCTGGCCAAAGCATTCAGCAAACTTATGCACATACGTCCAGCCATTATTCCGTTCAGTCTGTGCTGGAGTGAAGTTTGCTCAGGTTTCCACAGCGCGTGGCCCGTAACCGTTCCTCACAAGAGAGGGAGGAGGACACTTGTTGACAAAGAGCCCGCGTGAAGAAAAACTCAAACCGCATCCTAAATCAGCTTCTTATAACCCAACCATGCTATGAACTGAACCACAGGCGCTGCTTTGGCTTTCACCGCCGATTCCAACTCTTTATTGATCGGGATTTTTGGATGTTACGTAAAATTGGATTGTTACAGTCATAATGCACTTACTCAACTATCAGAAAATTTACAGACTTTCAACGGTTTCAGATTAAGACGCGACAATATGTTTTGTTTACATATTCCCTGTGAAAATAAAATCGTTTCAAAGCAGCCAAATATGTTGCATATCATCACGTGAACAGTCTTTCTGTCACAAGTGGTAAAGTGATAAATTTATAATCGCGCTTGGATCAAACGGTTTCACTTTTTGGTTTCTAAAATTGGACCATAAGTGCGACACGTTGTTCTCAATCTCAACTACCCCAAACTCTTTCTGCCCCCTAGTGGAGGAGGGGATAGATAGATAGATAGATAGATAGATAGATAGATAGATAGATAGATAGATAGATAGATAGATAGATAGATAGATAGATAGATAGATAGATAGATAGATAGATAGATAGATAGATACAAGGATAGTGCACCAGTTTGTGTGTGTGTGTGTGTGTGTGAGAGAGAGAGAGAGACTGTGGTATCATATTCTAAGATGTTGTAAGTTCCATTACTGTGATGTTCATTTAATTATTATTAGTGTTATCATTTTTTTCTATATATGTACACAAAGCTTTGGCAATATTGTATCATTTACATTCATGCCAATAAAGCAATATTGAATTTAATTTAATTTAATTGAAAGAGAATGTGGGGCAATGAGCTGCACTGTATAGACACACCGTCTGAAAATCTTGTTCTTTTGGGTCTCTGAGCAGATCAAAATGTGGCTGCTCAGTGTGGACTGAGAGAAAGCGATAATGTTTATTTAAATTTGTGGTATTTACGGGTTCCCCCGGTTCACCTGTAAATAATTTATATGTAAGCAAATCGTGGGCGTGTTTGTTTACATTTATTCTTAACCTAAGATAATGAGCGATTTATTCACTGAATTAAGTAACTTACTGAGCCATTGTTCATTAAAGTTAAAACAACGGTTTTCCAGTGTAACGAAAGTTAATGTATTTTTGATCAATTATTAAGCTACATCTTACCGTAATTTGCAGTAAAATGCCCGCCAAAAGTAATTAAGCCACTCGCGGGTTAAAATACTGGTGAAAGGACATAGAGGTCGGGTTAGCCAATCAGGCTGCAGGGGCGTGGCAAATCTAGGAAGCATAGGGCGGAGCTTCACGGCGGCGTTGAGCGTTTAGCTGGCACAATAGTTTTTTTTTTTTTTTTTTTTTATTAAATGAAAATAATTACAAACATACAAGGCATTAACCAGTTAAGCATATTCTCGTATATTACAGTAAAGATTGAGCAGAATCAGCAATAACAATACCATACAAACATACCTAAGATTATAGATACAGCTACAAAACAAAACAAAAGCAGTAAAAAATAAAATAAAATAAAAAATAATAATAAAAAAAAAAAAACCTGGCACAAGAGTTTATGTTGATTCAAAAACTGAAACAAGTATGCAAATATTATAGTTCGGCAATTGTTGCAATATGATCATTCAATGAGGAAGCTTTTGTAAAGAAATCATTTCATATGTTTAATGACGTGAATGACTGTTTGAGCATATTAAAAAAAGTCTTGATGCACTTCACGTCCTGATTGAACTAAAAATTGATTGTCATTAAAACATACCCCAAGCTCCTCATATTTCTTTGATATATAATATTTATATATAATTGATATATTCCTTAATATGTAATTAAGGATTTTGTAGAATGCGGTTGTGAAATGGTGATAAAGTAGCCTAATTCATAAAACGTATTTGTTGAATTTTATTCATATTAAGAGAATGGCATCTTTGATATGTTAATAATCTGTAAATTAGAATATGCATGATTTTTATCTATGAGACCGCGTTGGTAAATCCTCTAAAATGCAGTTTAAGCTTACTTTTAATCCAGTATCTTATGCTGCTTAATTTTGGAAATCAAGTTGTCTGCAGAACAAGAACATGATGACCACTGACACATTGCAGGTTGAAGACTATACTAGTAAGTGTGTAACATCTTAACCTGCCAGTTTCATGGCTCCAAAATAGGAGCTGGTATCTCTACCTCGATGGGAGATGACGGCATACTGGATTCTTTCCTTCTCCTCCCATCTCTGTTCTTTCTACCAGTTGCACAGGTTTTCTAAAGGTGAGCTGCTGTCTGCCCAGAATAAAATGCAATTCTCCAGCTTATAAGTAATGATATAGTAATGTAAAATCAATTTCACAGTATTTAAAGATTCAAATCCCAAACCTAACATACTTAAAGAATAAACTAAACAAAATTTCAACAGAACAAAATACATATTGCATAACATTAGACAGCCACCATCCCACAAATTTGGCAGCTAGACATAAACCGTTCGATCAAATTTGCTTGATCATTTATTTGGATGAAAATATCCAAAAGTAATATAAAATAGATGTTTTGCTGCATTTTTTGTGCACTTATGGGCTTTACTCTATGACGTGTTCGTTTAAAAAGGGCTGCTGTGGTGTGTGTAACATTCCTGTCGTGTTAAATGCTGACTCTAAGGGCTCTGAAAAGGTTGTGCTGTCATTTTGAGGGACGCTGGGATCTCAGGTCAGCAAAAGGCAACACGGAGCACCATTTTTAGTCTGTTTCAACCAAAACATGCCAGTCAAGAAAGTACAAAAATAAAGCTTCAAAATGGGTCCTCATGCACAGAGAAAACACTGCATAAATAGTAACAGTGGGTGAAAGTCCTGATATATTTAAACCTACATTTTTTTTTAGCAAGCACACAAACAGCATTTTTATACAACACCATCTAGTCGACTAAGTTGCATTGTCTCCGATAAATCATTTTGAATAAAGCTGAACTGAATTCTTAAGATCTTAGGCCAAACATGAACTTGATATATTTGTGAATAGTAAATTGAAAGAAATCAGTCAATCAGTGTTCTTAAGTTTTATTCACAGGTTGAACATGGCAAACTGGTTCATTTTATCTTTAATATTGCCTTTTGTTTCTAATTGCTTGGCTAGGTCTGACATTTTTTGATCTTGAAGATACTTTAAACACCATTAATCACATTATCTCTGACGTCATTCAATATACAAAATGTAACTCCTGGCCAGTGTCACTTGAGATCTATATCAGTCTATGATCTATACTCACAGCAAACATGCACGTGAAAACTTTGTACCGTCTTTGTGTTGCAACACAGTGCAACCATCAGATGGCACTGTGTTCTCACTTCTATTTCCGTGTACAATTTTATTTCCAGTAAAAGTGTGCGTGTTTATGATAGTGTGGATAAATCCCTGCCTGCCAGTGCACCCTGCAGGAAAACCGTCTGTCGAAGTGATGAGAGGTCCGTCCTGAGAAACTGGTTGAAGAAAGAGAGGAGTGGAGAGAGAGAGAGGGGGGCGGGGTGGAGAAAACAATACCAAACTCACACTGCATTGCAGAGGAGAAAGAATAGAGTTAATGCATGTGTGCAGAGAATATGAAAGTGATCTTAACCTTCATCTAAAACTTCCAACTACGAGATCCAATCTTCTGAATTTTTCATCCATTTTGCAACACGTGCCTTGGAGTTCTTGTGTTCTTTGTAGTGACACAGCTGATTTGAAGGGATTTTCTCCTGAAAATGAAAATTCTGTCATCATTTCAAACCTGTATGACTTGCTTTCTTCTGTGGGAAAACCAAGGAGAGGTTTAGCAGAATGTCAGAGCTGCTTTAACCCTGAGTTCGCTTTTATTGTAATAACTTGGATGTTCTGGCCAAACTTTCCTTTGAAAACCATGCAGGTTTGCTGGTTGCAAAAATAGTAATTTGGGTGAACTATCTCTTCACAAGATATGGTGCTTTGAAACTGTCATGCGATATAGTCTCTGTATCATTGAATTCACCCCCTCAACAACTGCATTAAAAAAACATAGATATATGGAGAGGCCTAACTCTAAAAGTGTGATTTCTATGCCAGAAAAGTCATATAAGTTAATAAAATCATAAACTTTATAGACATGTATGTGTGTGTATATATATATATATACATACAGGTGCTGGTCATATAATTAGAATATCATCAAAAAGTTTATTTATTTCACTAATTCCATTCAAAAAGTATATTATAAAACCTTTGTATATTATATTAATTAATTACAAAATAGATTTCTTTTAATTTTGATGATTATAACTGACAACTAAAGAAAATCACAAAATCAGTGTCTCAGAAAATTAGAATATTGTGAAAAGGTTCAATATTGAAGACACCTGATGCCACACTCTAATCAGCTAATTAACTCAAAACACGTGCAAAGGCCTTTAAATGGTCTCTCAGTCTAGTTCTGTAGACTACACAATCATGGGAAAGACTGCTGTCTTGACAGTTGTCCAAAAGACAACCATTGACACCTGCACAAGGAGGGCAAGATACAAAAGGTCATTGCAAAAGAGGCTGGCTGTTCACAGAGCTCTGTGTCCAGCATATTAATAGAGAGGCGAAGGGAAGGAAAAGATGTGGTAAAAAAAAAAAATGTTTAATCTTTTAAAGTCTTTAATGTTTATTATGTGTTGTATAGTTATTTTTGAATATAGATTTTGGGAACCCCAAAATACATTCGCCAAATAAACTTCAACAAGGTGTATACTCACTTGGCCAGTAAACACAATTCAGATTTTTGTTAGCCAAAATAGTCCTGTGTGTGGACTTGTGTTTACCTCCTGAATAGTGTGTGGGAAATGTGTTTACTTTGTGTGATTGACAGAGCATGAGGTCATCCTGGACAGAGAGGTGCAGCTGGAGAGAGGATTCCTTATATGGGGATTCAAGAAGGTGAGAGAACACATGGTGATTGTATTAGTGACTTTAATAAGGCTGACACATTTGGCTGATGTACAGTACCCCACCAACCCCAATTTTCTGTTTCCCTCTCAATCAATTTCCTTTGAATGCAAACACACACAACACACACACACACACACACACACACACACACACACACATTGTGTGTATGCATTTGTATATGTGTGTGTTTTTCTGTCTGTTTTTTTAGGATCCTACTGACTTTGAGTATTTTTTTCCTTTAAAAATGCATGAAAGTGTCCAATTTAAAGGGTTTGTTCACCCAAAAATTGAAAGTCTGTCCTCATTTACTCACTTTCATTTTGTTGTTTTTTTTCTCTCACTTTTCACTTTTCAAGTCGTTATGGCTTTTTTTATTTCTTTCTTGGAAATATTTAAATGATGTGCTGGTTGCTTTTTCTAGCCTGAGTCATGGCTAGATTTTCAGGCTTAAAAAAGGATGCAAAACCACATAAATGTATCATAAAACTGTCAAAAAAAATTACCATATGACTCATGCACTATATTCTAAGGGCTGCTATCATATGTGAGAGACGTCCCAGGAGAGGAGGGATGTCTGCAGTTTTCTTCATTTAAATTTAGATTTTAAAAGTGTATGTTATTTAAATATCTCTGTGTAGCTTTAATTTGATTTAATTTTCAGTTTGATTTGTAATAGTTTTAGTACTTAAGCTTAATTTATTTTCATTGAATTGCCCAGATAACATTTCTAATTGTCAAGTTTTCCATGTAATATTTATATTGTTTTTAATTTCCATAACAAAATGTTATTATTTTATTCATAATAACAAAAAAAATGTTGAATAGTTTGAACTTTTTTTTTTTTTTTTTTTGCAATCACAAATGGTTGGTTGTGAAAACCATTATGAATGATTTATGCATAAATCACACTGATTCATTCAACTAACTTATGTTAAAATCTCTGAGGTATAAATTATTAGTGAATAGCTTCAATTTTGGCCTGTTAGTCACACAAATTTTTTTATGACTTCAGGACGCTTGACATATAGAACATGAAATACTTGGAGCAGTTTTGTGCCCTTTTATGAACATTAAAAACTTAAAATTGCCATTTATTGTAATTGCATGGAAAGAGTGACCAGCACAATCTTCAGGATTTCTCCTTTTGTGTTCCACAAAGTAAGACATATGGCTTTGGTGAATGATGACAGAAATGATTGGGTATTTGGATGAACCACCTGTATCCCTTTAAAGCCATCTGTATTGATGGGGTGGGGTGTGAAGGACAGAATGAGGGATTTGTCTGGTTCAAGATCAAGTCCAGCAGAGTCTGTGCTGTCTCCAAGACTATCAGAGCACATCTGCAGAGCTCCGCGAGAGAATGGAGATGAGACTGAAACAAGCCTGCATTAAATGTCACCATTCTCTTCACACAAGCACAGTTGCATACACTCGCATGCAAACATTCAAAGTCAAACATTTACATGCACAACAGTGCTTGTGTATTTCCTTTTTTTCCCCACACAATAGATGTTATAACAGCACAACAAAAAAGAGCCAGCTGTCTCCCAGAAGGTCTTGTTTTTTTTTTCTTTATCTGCTTAGTCACTTAACACAGTGAATGATTGATTGACAGCTGTCATTAGATATCTAACTGAAGGGGTTAAGCAACGAGTTCAGCAAGCTCATGCAGATGGAGAGGAGGAAAGAGACCGAGGGAATATTGATCTGAGTGACAAATGAGTTCCCTCTTTGCTCGAGTTTCTCCTTGATTAATTGTGACACAGGGCCAAAGCTGCCCTCTTAATTAAACTTCATTATTTATTATTTATTACTCAAAGCAATCATTAACACACCCATCTGAAGAACAAACAACTGTAATTTTCATCTATTGTGATTATTCACTTTTAATGATCTTTTTTTTCCCAGTTCATCTCTGTTTACCTCCGTTTCTTTTGAGCTGTGAAAAACCCTCAGCAAGACAGCAATACCCATGCAGCCACCGCTGAGATCGCCATAAATGACAACAAAGAAAAAACTAGCCAGCATCAGCCAGCGACTAATTTCAGAACGCTGCCCTGTCAATTAGTGTAATTCAGAGGTAGTTATAGCTTTTATTTTTGAGTGGTGATAATGATTTTTTAAAGTGGCTGCTGCTGTGTCTCCTGGCTGGATGCCAGCTGTCATCTTCTGAGCATGCTCAGTAGATCATGAGAGAGTTTGGTTACGCCACAGAGGATCAGTAGATGCTGGTCTGAGGTGGAGTGTTCTGGAAAGATGGAGCTGTGGTTTACAGCGGTGATTCATCACTTACACAGTAGCCTAGCGAACACTACTCTGTCGCTGTAATATTGTTAAGAAGCTGTCGTTGCCCTTGTTATGACATACAAAGAACTAACTGGACACATTTGGACACTTAAGTTGCACTTAAAATCTCAGAGTAACATTGCATTGGATATAACATATCAAACATTGTAATTCAGAAGTTGTAAGCTTCAAAAAAGTATCATACACCATAACAGTTTCATAAAACTGCCTTTAAAAGTAAAAGTTATTGTTTAAGTTCTTTATAGTTTTAATAAATATTTGAAGTGTGTCCTTTCTGTCTCACTGATGACACTAAGCATAACTGGAAAAATAATGACCGTTTTGAAACAGAAAGCCCACAGAACCCATGAAGGTTGTAATCCTGAGTAAACTAAATGTATTTTTACTTGGGGGCTTTGGCAGAATTAGCAGAGGGTGACCGGGTGCTATTGGGGAATGGGATCTGAATACATTGGAAGCAAACTTTTTTCGTGCCTTCTGTTTGTGATTTTCTTTTTCTA
>NW_020527817.1:0-29122 GCF_003368295.1 Carassius auratus
ATCAGCACTATTTTTTTTTTCATGCTTTATTGTGTGTATTGCTGTATAAATGGTAAACTACTAATATATATATATATATATATATATACACACACCATGTGGAGTTTCCCGAGGCCCAGACCAGCTTTTCTGCACAGTAATCCTCTACGGTTTTTATTATTTCATTTATTTATTTATTTTTAGATCACACGTAATCTAGTATTTCCTAGAACTGGCCCTACAAATAGAATACTGTCAAAC
The DNA here is from genome assembly GCF_003368295.1 of Carassius auratus. NCBI lineage: Eukaryota > Metazoa > Chordata > Actinopteri > Cypriniformes > Cyprinidae > Carassius > Carassius auratus. Next base: position 241 of record NW_020527817.1, read on the forward strand.
TGGCTAACATGTGACCACTATGACCAATTCTAGACAAGGAGTGGTGAACATCACGAGAGAGACAGTCAAACACAAAGACAAAACAAGATGGACTGTGCCCCCAATTACTCAAAAAATTAAGTAGAATTAAAACTACTGTATACTCCTAGTTTTGTGCCCTAATTAGGTACAATTTAGGGACACATTCCTTCTCCACTTCACAAACCATTAAAAGCTTTGCAAAAACTCTGTTACTGGTAGATGAAACCCTAAAAAAACTGCAAAAACTAACCAGAAAGTGGCTTGCCACACAGATACAATACACTTTGAAAAGGTATATGTATTTGATTACTTAGACAAAATGTAATATTCTACTATTCTAAAGCATTTCTCCTTTGTTGCCGACCATCCCTACTGTTGAGTCCTGGCAGAGGTATATAAAGACCAAATAATAACAAAAAACAATTATAATTTGGCTTTTGATTCTGTGCACTGCAGGAGGTCACTGCTGTATGATTTACCTCAATCTAAAGAAATGTCTAGTTTGCCCATCGGCACACTGTTGTTAGTTCTCTTGGCCACAAACACATGCCGTATAGATGGACAGCTCTTCACTGCTTTATCCACCATGGGCTTCAGATCGAAGATACGGCCGCCCCTCACACCCTTGGTTGCATGTGATGACAAACTTGCACTGGGCTGTGTATATGGAAGAGAAAAATATTACAATTAAAAACAGACACTATCCAGTCCATGTACAATAGCTGAAACAGCACATGAATGTACTTGTTACCAGTGGGGAGCTATGAAAACTGTCTCACCCGAACCACTGTCTTTGGATGTTATTTGTTCATAATCAGTGTCTGATTCTGCTCAGTGTCTGCTCTATTATATAAGATAAGGAATGGTCTCTCTAAGAACAACTCCCTCTGAAACTTACCTCTGTCCAGACCATCATGTACAACACACTTATCCCAAAATGCCCAGGGTTTTTGTTTAGCTAACTAGCTTTCCCTAATTTAGTTTGACTCTTCAAATTCGAGCTCAGCTTTCCTGAAAAGTATACAGGAACTTTTCAAGACTTTAATAACCAGTAGAGGACTTTAATCTTTGTAGTTAATAGTCAGCAAAACATTAGTCCTCAGAATTGTTCTAACTATTGCTGCATTTTATGTATATATTCGTATTTACTTATTGATTTGTTTTGCTTTTTTATTATTATTATACTTGTTTGTTTGCTTTTTGTTCATGGAGCTAACATTCATAATTCTATTTTGTGTTTGACTCGGAGAGTAAGGAACTTTTGACTAATTTAATTTTGATCTCTGTTAATAGATTGAAACAATTGCGGTTCTCTTTTTTTCTGTATCTCTCTCATTGAATAGCATCAATAAAAAAACAATAAAAAAACATAATGGATATTTTTTGCAACGATTTGTAAGTAAATAGTAAAGTGGTATTAAAACAACTTTACAGCTGCTGAGATAAACAGGTCACTGCTTTATGACAAGGCAACATTATTTTACTCACCATCCTGAATTCTGCCAGCCAGAGCCTCTGAGCTGAACCCTGCAAACACCACAGTGTGCACGGCACCGATACGAGCACAGGCCAACATGGCTACTACTGCCATAGGAGACACCGGCATGTAGATGGCCACCCGCTCTCCCCTCTGGACACCATAACTCTTTAAAGTGTTGGCAAGGCGACAGGTCATCTCCAGAAGCTCCCTGAGATTTGAATGTTTTACAGATATAAACATACAGCTGAGTAACAGGAAACTGCGGATGGGAAAGTAAATATGTGATAGTTTCATTTCAAGTGGTTCAAGTGCTGAATTGATGCAGACTTGCACGGAAACACCATGGTCACATGGTCATAATGCACCAAACTGGCATTTATGGGGTTTAGTTTAGTAGTGTATTTATACTACAAAAAAGTAGAGACAAGCTTTTGTTGGCCTAATGAACATTGTACACACGGCTTGCATGCATGACCCTTTTAAGACGTGTTGCCCCTTTAAGATGTGTTGCCCTTTTAAGTCTTATCACCATTTTACCATTGCGCAGCAGTTGAAGAGAAGAGACATTTAGCCGATCCAATAGAAGCATAATATGTGTGCGTGCATCCTAAAAGTGAGTTGTTCTTGGTAAATTATGTTTAGTATTGAGATTAAGTTATAATCTTGCAGGCATTTGCAGATATGATAATTATTTTCGATAGATTGTGCGTGCATAACCAGCGTTTGTTTACAAGCACGTTATGTATATCTGCCGTGATATTTTACAATTGCTTTATCTCTACTGTTCTCATGTTCTACATTGAGATAGATTTTCTTTAGTTAATCTGTCTGCTGTAAATTGCAAGTATAAGTGTGTTAATGAGGATTATGTGGTAAAATTACCTATTCAGATGCTAATATGCCAATCCATTGAGCTGTAGCATTTCACTTATATTCAGTAATATTGCTAGTAATGTTAATTTGTTGGGTTTAAAATCTGTATTATTCACCTTTTTGTATTTGTTATTTTTATACAGACCACACCTGTTATATGCTAAATGGGAAAGTAAAGTCCTCAAAGAAAGAACTGTTGTTGACTGAGTTCCTGGGCTCTGACCGGCCTACCAGTGCAAGTGATCCCTTCCACAGTCTTTTGATAACTCACATTCCAAATCCTACAAAATGGTCCTTCGAGCCGGATGATCACTTCTCTGGATTAAGATGTCAGCCAGTTCTGAAACAGTGAACCCCTCGGTTCGCACAAAGCGCCGTCCAGCCTATTTACAAGATTATGAGGTGGACTTGCAGAGCTTCCATAAAACAGTGTTACCAGTTAGTACAAGAGAAGAACCAGTGGAGTCATCTGATGACGATTACTCTTCGCCACAGGTTGGAGCATCTGCTGCAAAGCCTAAGAGAGCACATGGTTTACCCACCATTTCTTCCCCGTCGAGGCTGACGGTCAGGGATAAGCATTGTGACCATCCACGTCTTCTGCAGCAGCACATTTCCAGTCCTGCCTACCAGTCATCACCACAATATCCAAACCGACAGCTACAGTCTGAATACGGTGCAGAGTTCATTCCCCTTGGTGATGAAGGTGATGGATACCAGAGTGACAGATCAGATGCTAGTTCCCTAAAGTTACAAAGGATCTCAGAGGAGAATTTAAAGCTTCGTAAAACACAGCAGGCCATCCAAGCTGTTCTTAAACGAATTGAGACCGCCAAAGATGAGCTGATCCAGCTTTTAGACAGAGCCTGTAGTCTGCAAAAGCCTTTATCTATGTCCAACACCCGTTCTGATTATCCATCAGTTAAATTCCACGATGAAGCATATGCAGATGATGAAGACTGGCCAGAGCCTCCTCCACCCATTTCATACGATGAGCCAGAAAATATCAATCAGTGCGGCAGGCAAAGGATTAAGAGCACTACAAGAACCACACAAACAATCACTCCTAGACTCACTTCTGTTGAAAAGACTAGGGATTTCGGCTATCCAAGTTCATATGATAACCAGTTTAGGTATGGCCAGTATCCTGCCCGACAGATAGGTCCTCCAAATGCACATGAACAACCAGGAAATCTTTATCCTGAACAACACAGGACAGTTTCCTATAATGTGTCACCTCCCATGGCATCTGTGGATCTGACAGAGAAATATTACAAAGGTCCCTCGCCCACCATTCCTTACTTCCGCACCAAAGACCCAAGTGAGTTTGCTCGATTAAAAATAGCCTTGGAAAATCTTCTGCCACCTGATAGTACTGAGATGTTCAAATATCAAGTACTGGTTGACCACTTGAAATTAGAAGATGCTTGTCTAATAGCAGACTCCTTCTTGCACTCCCCTACACCTTATCGAGACACTATGTTGGCCCTGAATGAGCGGTTCGGTCAGCCTCACCAAGTAGCATTAAGACGGATTGCCACTATTCTTGATTCACCTGATATAAGCCGCAATGACCCTTCAGCCTTTGAGAAGTTCTCTCTTCAATTGCAGTCTCTAGTTGGGCTGCTTAAGACTTTAGGCCAGGCAGGGAGCGTGGAGTTGTATTGTGGGTCGCATGTTGCACGCCTTCTCAATAAGTTGCCACCTGAAAGACGGCTGATTTCCGCCGCCACATGTTACATCGGCCTGGGGTGACATACTCATTGGTAGATCTGGCAGAATGGCTGAAATATGAGTCTTGGTGCCAAAGCTATGATGATCAAACTGCCAAGGGAGAAAGCAGAGCCAAACGAGAGTTCCGAGTAGCTCCACGAACACGCCAAACCACTGCCACAGTACTGACTGGGTCTGGAAATAGTGTTGATGTGAGAGCCACTGCAAATTCTCCTGCCAAGGTTGATGAGAAAGCTAAAGGTAGGCCCATGGTATATTGCTCTTACTGTCAGAACTCTGAACATGCTTTCAGTCAGTGCCCTCAAATTCCAACCCTCACCAAAGATCAACTCTCAGAGTGGATACGATCCAATAGAAGATGCTGGCATTGTGGTCTTGCCCATCAGGCTGCCCATTGTGGTCTAAAGAAACCATGTCCACTTTGTCAAAGGAAGCATCTACGAATCCTCCATGAAGTAAATGAGAGGCCTGTCACAGTGTCATCCAAAACCGAGGCTTGCCTAGTTAGTTCAGCGACACAGACACTTTACCTGAACAAACCAGTCAGCAGTAATAAAGTTTTGCTCAAGATTGTCAGAGTACTCCTACATCATGGCAGTTGCACATTAGACACATTTGCAATCCCTGATGATGGTTCTGAGCGTACCATGCTTCTGCCAGATGCAGTACGAAAACTTGGCTTGAGAGGTACTGAAGAAAGCTTAGCTCTGAGAACAATCCGTCATGATGTGCAAACCCTTGAAGGGGCTTCAGTCTCATTCCACATTTCTCCATACTACAATCCAAAGAAGCGATATCTGATATCCAGAGCCTTTACTGCACCACAGCTTGATCTCATTGACCATTCGTACCCAATAGCTAAGCTGCAAAAGCAGTACAAACATTTGGCTGGACTACCATTGCAGAGCTTTGAAAAGGCCAAACCTCTCATCCTTGTTGGCGCAGATCAAACTCACATGATCACACCAATTGAGCCGGTAAGACTTGGTCCACCTGGTGGCCCTGCTGCAATAAGAACCAAACTAGGCTGGACACTGCAGGGCCCTACCAGCCTGTTAGAGCAGCGACTCAAGCCAAAGGAGTGTCTCCACATATCCCTTCCTCTTAGCACCACAGAATTGTGCAAGAATGTTAATAGGCTGTGGCAAGTGGATGTTTTGCCCTTTCGGAATGAAACAGAGTGCACAAGGTCAAAGCAGGACCAAAGGGCCATCGAACTGCTGGAAGCCAAAACAATTCGCATAAAGGTGGATGGAATACGCCGGTATGCAACACCCTTGTTACGTAAAGGTGACATGCCCCATCTTCACGCCACTATGGAAGCAGTCATGCCACGCCTACGAAGTACTGAGAGGAAACTTGCCAGAGACCCGCAACAAGCTGATGCCTATTCCTCCGAAATCCAGAAATTGGTTCAGTCAGGAGCAATCAGAAAGCTCAGTCCAGAAGAAAGAGAAGGAGGTGGTGAGTGCTGGTTTATTCCACATCACATGGTGCACCATAATGGCAAGAATCGTGTGGTGTTTGATTGCTCATTTCAGTTTAATGGTCTCAGCTTAAATGATTCACTCCTCGCTGGCCCCATCTTGGGTTCATCTCTCCTTGGGGTCTTACTCAGATTCTGTGAGCATACAGTCGCCATCAGTGCGGATATCCGGGGCATGTTCCACCAGGTCCGCCTTCTTCCTGAAGATAGATCACTTCTTCGGTTTATCTGGCGTGACTCCAGGGAAAAGGGCACCCCTGATGTCTTTGAATGGCAGGTTCTGCCATTTGGGACAACGTGCAGCCCCTGCTGTGCAACCTTTGCCTTACAGCAGCATGTAAGAGACCATAGCCAACCGGGTGATGATGTAAGGTTTTCCATAGAACGATGCTTTTATGTTGACAATTGCTTGCAGAGCTTGCCATCACCAGAGGAGGCTAAGCAATTGGTTGATAAGCTGAGAGGTCTGTTAGCTGAAGGAGGCTTTGAATTGAGGCAATGGGCCAGCAATATTCCAGCTGTCATTAACCATCTTCCACCTGAAGCAAGATCGGATGGGTTTGAACTCTGGCTAGCCCATGAAAAGACTGATGTCCAAGAGTCCACATTGGGCCTTAGCTGGAATTGCCCAGCAGATGTTCTGACTTACCGTCACCGGCCCATCGATCATGGGGCTCCAACCATGAGGATCATTTATAAAGTTTTAGCCAGTCAGTATGACCCCTTAGGATATATCCTCCCATATACTACGAGGGCTAAGGTACTGGTCCAACAACTTTGGAACAAACAGCACAGCTGGGATGATACTCAACTTCCCCAAGCCATGGTTCAGAGCTGGAATGATTGGAAAAGTCAGCTGCAGTTTCTTCACAAAATCAGTTTCCCAAGATCATGTGTACCAGCTTCAGTAGATCAAACAAGATCTATTATAGACCTTCACGTGTTCAGTGATGCTTCAGAGAGCGCGTATGGAGCAGTCGCCTACCTGCGCACTGAAGATCAGCAGGGTAAGATCCATCTGTCATTCGTATTGGCACGTTCTAGAGTAGCACCTAAAAGAGTCCTGTCAATACCCCGCTTGGAGCTCTGTGCTGCGGTAATTGGTGCACAGCTAAAAACCCAGTTGCAGAAGGAATTAACATTGCCACTTCGCCACACAGTTCTCTGGACAGACTCTACTACAGTGCTGTCTTGGATTCAGTCAGAGTCTTGCCATTTCAAGGTTTTCGTTGGTACCAGAGTGGCTGAAATCCATGAGCTTACCAACACCACCGCTTGGCGATACGTGGATTCAGCTCAAAATCCAGCGGATGACCTTACAAGAGGAAAGACTCTAAAAGACCTTGCTAAGCCAAACAGATGGAGCCATGGGCCCCCATTCCTGCTCCTTTCCTCAGAGAACTGGCCAGCAAACCCTACAGAGTGCCCCGAGATTGACAAGTCTGAGTTCAAGAAATCTGCATTCTGTGGAGTTGTAGCTGTAAACGGACAATTTGGCAGTGAGTACAAGACCTGGACAGAGCTGGTGAAGGCCATTGCACAGGAGCTACATGGGGCGGCTGGAGAGTCAGGAGAACCTACAGCAAACACTTACCAGACAGCAGAGACATTCATACTCCAGAAGGTGCAAAGTGAGCGTTTTCCTGAAGAATTACAACGGTTGAGATCAGGCAAACCTCTTCAACACAATAGCCGCTTACTTTCCTTAACTCCAGAATATGACACATCGACCAATCTAATCCGGGTTGGTGGTAGGTTACGACATGCAGAAACCTTAGATCCTGCCCTGAAACATCCAATCGTACTAGATGCTAGACATCCAGCCGTGAAATTGCTTCTTCAAGATTTTGATAAAAGACTCTGCCATCCAGGCCCTGATCGGGTGTTTGCAGAAATAAGGAGAAAATACTGGGTGTTAAGAGGAAGAGCAGCCATCCGCATCTTACAGCATGCCTGTACAGAATGTCAAAGACTCAGAGCCAAACCTACCTTTCCCAAAATGGCAGACCTTCCTGTGGCACGCTTACGCCTCTACAAACCAGCCTTCCATTCCACCGGTATGGATTGCTTCGGCCCTTTCCTTGTAAAGATTGGTCGACGAGTAGAAAAGAGGTGGGGAATCCTCTACAAGTGTCTTACCACACGAGCCTTACACGTGGACCTGCTTAACAGCTTGGACACAGATTCATTTCTGATGTCGCTACGTAGGTTTATTGCTCGAAGAGGTTCCCCAGTAGAATTACTGTCAGACCAAGGAACAAATTTCCGAGGTGGTGAACGGGAACTGTGCGAGGCATTCCAGGCCATGTCACCTGATCTCCAGCGAAAACTCGCACCACAAAAGATAGCATTCCATTTCAATCCCCCTGAAGCACCACACTTTGGGGGAGTGTGGGAAAGGGAGATAAGATCCATTAAAATGGCACTATCTACAACTATTGGGGACCAAACAGTACCAGAGGAAGTACTCGGGACTGTTCTGATCGAAGTAGAGAACATCCTTAACTCCAAACCCCTCGGGTATGTGTCTTGTAATGTGGCTGATCCTGATCCAGTAACACCCAACCTTCTTCTCACAGGGCGGCTAGACAACTCCCTACCTACTAGGGATGGGCATGATTAATCGACGATCGATAATTGATCGTTAAGATTTTCCTCGATCATGTTAATTTGTTATCGATTAATCTAAAGCATTTTTTTTTAATCTAATACAGGTTGCGTTGCGTAGTGCGAGTCTTCAAGCAATTAAATGAATTTCACTGTGTGGCAGCAATTAAATATTTTACCACCAGGGGGCATTATTTGACACCCTACTCGGTTATCTGTGATCTTCCGTTTTGATTTCAAAGAATAATCATGAAGATGTATCGGCGAAGTGTGGCGTGGGACCATTTTGATTTATAAAGCGAACTAGTTAACTGCAAACATTGCGATGCCGTGTTTAAGAACAACACGGCCACGACTCAAATAATGTACCTGTGCATCCTGGCAACGTCAGTTCCCTCAGAGTGGGTGTTTTCGGCGGCTGGACTGACGGTCACCAGGTTGCGGTCGCGTCTGACACCAGATCATGTCAACATGCTTATACGGTATTTCTCAACAAAAATCCGTAGACTCGTGCAGAAGTTGTATGCTAGTTACTAAAGTTAGTTATTTTTCATGAGGCTTTAAGTAGCATAATTTGTTACGTTAGTGTAATTGTTAGGAAGGCTAATATCTGGCCTTTTCTTCTGGCTTGGATAGTTTTGAGTTACATTTTGACAAAATCTGTCAGATCTAAGTAGTATAATGTTTTTTTTTATGTTATTGTTTAACATGATTCTTTTATCATTATTATTATTTTGGAACAATTGAGGTCTCTGTTTAAGAACGCCTGCTAGCAGCTGCAGGTTCCGCTGCTTTAGAGCACTGCATATGCACGCGCATATATGTTTGGTTTGCCTGAACGTAGTTTAACTGTCTGCCACAAGTTGATCTTGTAATAAAGGTCTCACCGAGGAAAAACACGCTGTATGTTTGTATTCATTGCATTTTTTTATTATAAAAATTAAATAATTAATTATATTATAAAAATATTAATGATTAATCGATAGTCGATCGTTAATTCTCCCGACGATCGACTAAGAAAATTTAATCGAATGCCCATCCCTACTACCTACAGTCATATACCCTGAAGAAGAGGGATTGAGTCGTCGCCGTTGGAGACACTCTCAAGTGTTAGCTGACCAATTCTGGTCCTCTTTTATCCGCCATTACCTTCCGAACTTGCAAGTCAGACAGAAATGGCAACATACATTCCCTAATATGACCACAGGCACAATAGTCATGATAATGGATCCTCATCAGCCCAGAGCCCATTGGCCAATTGGAAAGGTAGTCCAGGTGCACCCCAGTCAAGATTCGCAAGTGAGATCAGTGGATGTCCAAGTTCAAGGGAAGGTTTATACTAGACCTGTAGCTCGACTTGTGGCTCTACCCCCCATTCCTGAAGATGATACAGAGGAGACCAATACCCCAACGCAGCAGCAGTGACACACATGCAACGTTCTCAAGTGTCAAATTGAACACAATTTGGGGGCGGCTGTACAAACGGCTTGCATGCATGACCCTTTTAAGACGTGTTGCCCCTTTAAGATGTGTTGCCCTTTTAAGTCTTATCGCCATTTTACCATTGCGCAGCAGTTGAAGAGAAGAGACATTTAGCCGATCCAATACAAGCATAATATGTGTGCGTGCATCCTAAAAGTGAGTTGTTCTTGGTAAATTATGTTTAGTATTGAGATTAAGTTATAATCTTGCAGGCATTTGCAGATATGATAATTATTTTCGATAGATTGTGCGTGCATAACCAGCGTTTGTTTACAAGCACGTTATGTATATCTGCCGTGATATTTTACAATTGCTTTATCTCTACTGTTCTCATGTTCTACATTGAGATAGATTGTCTTTAGTTAATCTGTCTGCTGTAAATTGCAAGTATAAGTGTGTTAATGAGGATTATGTGGTAAAATTACCTATTCAGATGCTAATATGCCAATCCATTGAGCTGTAGCATTTCACTTATATTCAGTAATATTGCTAGTAATGTTAATTTGTTGGGTTTAAAATCTGTATTATTCACCTTTTTGTATTTGTTATTTTTATACAGACCACACCTGTTATATGCTAAATGGGAAAGTAAAGTCCTCAAAGAAAGAACTGTTGTTGACTGAGTTCCTGGGCTCTGACCGGCCTACCAGTGCAAGTGATCTCTTCCACAGTCTTTTGATAACTCACATTCCAAATCCTACAAACATATTATTATGCCATATTGTGTCTGAAGAAACTGTTAATCAGGATCTTGGGTCATAAATGAGAAACAGAAATGTCTAAACTGTGAGACCAGGAACAAAAACAGTATCACTTTCATACTAATGCACATCAATGTCTTTTGACTTCCTGTTCACCCATGAAAGCAGGAAAGTGACATGTACATGTTCACTTCTAAAGGTGTCATTTTTACACACATGACTGCTTGTGCAATCGAACTGCTTCTTCACAAAATCTTTTACATTTCTGCCATAAAAGATGAGAAATAGTTCATTTTCGAGGTTCGGTGTGCAGGCTAGATGAGAGAAAAACAGCCTGCCAGGAATATTCAATCTTTATTTCAAGCACTAAAGAGTTGGAGGCACACATTCCATCACAGGACCCTCAAAACCTGCCTTTGTTCTCCATAAGAAAGCGCATGTGAAGGAACTCCCCCAAACTCTTCAGTAGTGTGCATGTTATCTGTGTCAATCCCAGCAAGGCCAGGATTTCTAATCTATTACAATATTATGGAGAATGGTATGAAAACTGATATTCAATTTGAGATTACATTTCGCAGTGTTATTAAATTATTTAATGTTTTTAAAGATTAATTTGAGGTGAGCATTACATGACTGCAAAGGTAATCTAAATGAAAACCTACAATCCTAGTCTTAGTCAGAATTCATAAGGGAAATAATGCTATTAGATCTCAATCCAGCTGGAACAACAACTTGCATTGTTGATACTGTTTATAGAACTATTTAAAACATTTTCATTAACTTAAAAATAAATTAAATGTAAATATTAGTTGAAGAAAATAGACAAATGAAAAAATTACTGACAGAAAGCAGACATACTAAAATCACTAAAACTTAAATTTTATATTTAAGCTAAACAGAAAATACTGAAAAACGTAAACTAATCAAAAGGAAAAGTGCATAAAAAAATTACTAAAACATTATAGATAAAAAGCTAATTATACAAAATAGATACTGTAATATGAATACATACAACTAAATAAATCATATAGTATTATATAAATAATTGTAAAATGTAACTGCTACATTTTTACTATTGGCAATGACAACAAGTATGTAATCAGGAGGCAGTACTGACTAACTGATTATTACCATTCACTAGTCCGAATAAATTATTTAGTGGCAAATCTAAAATAACAGCATCATGAAGTAGTTCCTAGTTATTTTAAAGAGACACACACTGCTTGCTATGACCCCTGTGTGTTGAAAATGACAATGTAAGTCTGGGGGTGGATGAGGTTGGGGTGTGATAAAGAGCCACATGTGAATTTCTCAGGACCTACAAATGTACCCTGTATGTGATCCTTTCTTCTGTGCCAGGTTCATCTTTCTCCCAAATCAAGGCTACTCTGTCTGGATCCTTTGCCACGTGTACATCCAAACAGTTCACTGTCGATCAATGCAATATAAAATTACTACTAGCTCACTGTAGACAAGATAGAAAGTTGCTATTTGTGGATTTATAAAGCAGCGTGAGAAAATGTATTACCATCTCAGCTAAAATAAAACCTTTTTGGTCTGATAGATAAAAATATTTGATCTAGCATATCGGCCAGTGGAGGTTTATCAGCGATCAACACGATAAACTATTAAAGAAGAAAGGGACGTTCACCAGAGACGTTCAGCTGCCCTCCAAGAAACCAGTTGATTTTCCCGCTGGTGAGATCGCAGTCCGTCACTTGATCGAAAGGTTTGGTCCATGTCAGCCTTTCCCTGGCGATGGATCCCCAGAACGTTTCTGGATCTTTGACTGACAGTTCATATAAATCTGAGTAGGTCTTTCCAGCGAGATGCGAGCTGAGGTCCGGTTGAACCGTGCTGATGCTGGACAGAGACCTGGCGTGACACCGTGAGATCAACACAACACGTTTACTTTTGCGCACACATTCCTGGTTCCTAAATATTACATTTCCCCTGGCCAAAGCATTCAGCAAACTTATGCACATACGTCCAGCCATTATTCCGCCCAGTCTGTGCTTGAGTGAAGTTTGCTCAGGTTTCCACAGCGCGTGGCCCGTAACCGTTCCTCACAAGAGAGGGAGGAGGACACTTGTTGACAAAGAGCCCGCGTGAAGAAAAACTCAAACCGCATCCTAAATCAGCTTCTTATAACCCAACCATGCTATGAACTGAACCACAGGCGCTGCTTTGGCTTTCACCGCCGATTCCAACTCTTTATTGATCGGGATTTTTGGATGTTACGTAAAATTGGATTGTTACAGTCATAATGCACTTACACAACTATCAGAAAATTTACAGACTTTCAACGGTTTCAGATTAAGACGCGACAATATGTTTTGTTTACATATTCCCTGTGAAAATAAAATCGTTTCAAAGCAGCAAATATGTTGCATATCATCACGTGAACAGTCTTCTGTCACAAGTGGTAAAGTGATAAATTTAAATCGCGCTTGGATCAAACGGTTTCACTTTTTGGTTTCTAAAAATTGGACCATAAGTGCGACACGTTGTTCTCAATCTCAACTACCCCAAACTCTTTCTGCCCCTAGTGGAAGGAGGGGATAGATAGATAGATAGATAGATAGATAGATAGATAGATAGATAGATAGATAGATAGATGATAGATAGAGATAGATAGATAGTAGATAGATAGATAGATAGATAGATAGATAATACAAGGATAGTGCACCAGTTTTGTGTGTGTGTGTGTGTGTGTGAGAGAGAGAGAGAGAGACTGTGGTATCATATTCTAAGATGTTGTAAGTTCCATTACTGTGATGTTCATTAATATTATTAGTGTTATCATTTTTTCTATATATGTACACAAAGCTTTGGCAATATTGTATCATTTACATTCATGCCAATAAAGCAATATTGAATTTAATTTAATTTAATTGAAAGAGAATGTGGGCAATGAGCTGCACGTATAGACACACCGTCTGAAATCTTGTTCTTTTGGGTCTCTGAGCAGATCAAAATGTGCTGCTCAGTGTGGACTGAGAGAAAGCGATAATGTTTATTTAAATTTGTGGTATTTACGGTTCCCCCGGTTCACCTGTAAATAATTATATGTAAGCAAATCGTGGGCGTGTTGTTTTTACATTTATTCTTAACCTAAGATAATTGAGCGATTATTCACTGAATTAAGTAACTTACTGAGCCATTGTTCATTAAAGTTAAAACAACGGTTTTCCAGGTGTAACGAAAAGTTAATGTATTTTTGATCAATTATTAAGCTACCATCTTACCGTAATTTGCAGTAAAATGCCCGCCAAAAAGTAATTAAGCCACTCGCGGGTTAAAATACTGTGAAAGGAATAGAGGTCGGGTTAGCCAATCAGGCTGCAGGGGCGTGGCAAATCTAGGAAAGCATAGGGCGGAGCTTCACGGCGGCGTTGAGCGTTTAGCTGGCACAATAGTTTTTTTTTTTTTTTTTTTTATTAAATGAAATAATTACAAACATACAAGGCATTAACCAGTTAAGCATATTCTCGTATATTACAGTAAAGATTGAGCAGAATCAGCAATAACAATACCATACAAACATACCTAAGATTATAGATACAGCTACAAAACAAAACAAAAGCAGTAAAAAAATAAAATAAAATAAAAATAATAATAAAAAAAAAAAAACCTGGCACAAGAGTTTATGTTGATTCAAAAACTGAAACAAGTATGCAAATATTATAGTTCGGCAATTGTTGCAATATGATCATTCAATGAGGAAGCTTTTGTAAAGAAATCATTTCATATGTTTAATGACGTGAATGACTGTTTGAGCATATTAAAAAAGTCTTGATGCACTTCACGTCCTGATTGAACTAAATTGATTGTCATTAAAACATACCCCAAGCTCCTCATATTTCTTTGATATAATAATATTTATATATAATTGATATATTCCTTAATATGTAATTAAGGATTTGTAGAATGCGTTGTGAAATGGTGATAAAGTAGCCTAATTCATAAAACGTATTTGTTGAATTTTATTCATATTAAAGAGAATGGCATCTTTGATATGTTAATAATCTGTAAATTAGAATATGCATGATTTTTATCTATGAGACCAGCGTTGGTAAATACCTCTAAAATGCAGTTTAAGCTTACTTTTAATCCAGTATCTTATGCTGCTTAATTTTGGAAATCAAGTTGTCTGCAGAACAAGAACATGATGACCACTGACACATTGCAGGTTGAAGACTATACTAGTAAGGTGTGTAACATCTTAACCTGCCAGTTTCATGGCTCCAAAATAGGAGCTGGTATCTCTACCTCGATGGAGATGACGGCATACTGGATTCTTTCCTTCTCCTCCCATCTCTGTTCTTCTTACCAGTTGCACAGGTTTTCTAAAGTGAGCTGCTGTCTGCCCAGAATAAAATGCAATTCTCCAGCTTATAAGTAATGATATAGTAATGTAAAATCAATTTCACAGTATTTAAAGATTCAAATCCCAAACCTAACATACTTAAAGAATAAACTAAACAAAATTTCAACAGAACAAAATACATATTGCATAACCATTAGACAGCCACCATCCCACAAATTTGGCAGCTAGACATAAACCGTTCGATCAAATTTGCTTGATCATTTATTTGGATGAAATATCCAAAAGTAATATAAAATAGATGTTTTGCTGCATTTTTTGTGCACTTATGGGCTTTACTCTATGACGTGTTCGTTTAAAAAGGGCTGCTGTGGTGTGTGTAACATTCCTGTCGTGTTAAATGCTGACTCTAAGGGCTCTGAAAAGGTTGTGCTGTCATTTTGAGGGACGCTGGGATCTCAGGTCAGCAAAAGGCAACACGGAGCACCATTTTTATCTGTTTCAACCAAAACATGCCAGTCAAGAAAGTACAAAAATAAAGCTTCAAAATGGGTCCTCATGCACAGAGAAAACACTGCATAAATAGTAACAGTGGGTGAAAGTCCTGATATATTTAAACCTACATTTTTTTTTTAGCAAGCACACAAACAGCATTTTATACAACACCATCTAGTCGACTAAGTTGCATTGTCTCCGATAAATCATTTTGAATAAAGCTGAACTGAATTCTTAAGATCTTAGGCCAAACATGAACTTGATATATTTGTGAATAGTAAATTGAAAGAAATCAGTCAATCAGTGTTCTTAAGTTTTATTCACAGGTTGAACATGGCAAACTGGTTCATTTTTATCTTTAATATTGCCTTTTGTTTCTAATTGCTTGGCTAGGTCTGACATTTTTTGATCTTGAAGATACTTTAAAACACCATTAATCACATTATCTCTGACGTCATTCAATATACAAAATGTAACTCCTGGCCAGTGTCACTTGAGATCTATATCAGTCTATGATCTATACTCACAGCAAACATGCACGTGAAAACTTTGTACCGTCTTTGTGTTGCAACACAGTGCAACCATCAGATGGCACTGTGTTCTCACTTCTATTTCCGTGGTACAATTTTATTTCCAGTAAAAGTGTGCGTGTTTATGATAGTGTGGATAAATCCCTGCCTGCCAGTGCACCCTGCAGGAAAACCGTCTGTCGAAGTGATGAGAGGTCCGTCCTGAGAAACTGGTTGAAGAAAGAGAGGAGTGGAGAGAGAGAGAGGGGGCGGGGTGGAGAAAACAATACCAAACTCACACTGCATTGCAGAGGAGAAAGAATAGAGTTAATGCATGTGTGCAGAGAATATGAAAGTGATCTTAACCTTCATCTAAAACTTCCAACTACGAGATCCAATCTTCTGAATTTTTTCATCCATTTTGCAACACGTGCCTTGGAGTTCTTGTGTTCTTTGTAGTGACACAGCTGATTTGAAGGGATTTTCTCCTGAAAATGAAAATTCTGTCATCATTTCAAACCTGTATGACTTGCTTTCTTCTGTGGGAAAACCAAGGAGAGGTTTAGCAGAATGTCAGAGCTGCTTTAACCCTGAGTTCGCTTTTATTGTAATAACTTGGATGTTCTGCCAAACTTTCCTTTGAAAACCATGCAGGTTTGCTGGTTGCAAAAATAGTAATTTTGGGTGAACTATCTCTTCACAAGATATGGTGCTTTGAAACTGTCATGCGATATAGTCTCTGTATCATTGAATTCACCCCCTCAACAACTGCATTAAAAAAACATAGATATATGGAGAGGCCTAACTCTAAAAGTGTGATTTCTATGCCAGAAAAGTCATATAAGTTAATAAAATCATAAACTTTATAGACATGTATGTGTGTGTATATATATATATATACATACAGGTGCTGGTCATATAATTAGAATATCATCAAAAAGTTTATTTATTTCACTAATTCCATTCAAAAAGTATATTATAAAACCTTTGTATATTATATTAATTAATTACAAATAGATTTCTTTTAATTTTGATGATTATAACTGACAACTAAAGAAAATCACAAAATCAGTGTCTCAGAAAATTAGAATATTGTGAAAAGGTTCAATATTGAAGACACCTGATGCCACACTCTAATCAGCTAATTAACTCAAAACACGTGCAAAGGCCTTTAAATGGTCTCTCAGTCTAGTTCTGTAGACTACACAATCATGGGAAAGACTGCTGTCTTGACAGTTGTCCAAAAGACAACCATTGACACCTTGCACAAGGAGGGCAAGATACAAAAGGTCATTGCAAAAGAGGCTGGCTGTTCACAGAGCTCTGTGTCCAAGCATATTAATAGAGAGGCAAAGGGAAGGAAAAGATGTGGTAAAAAAAAAAAAATGTTTAATCTTTTAAAGTCTTTAATGTTTATTATGTGTTGTATAGTTCTTTTGAATTAGATTTTGGGAACCCCAAAATACATTTGCCAAATAAACTTCAACAAGGTGTATACTCACTTGGCCAGTAAACACAATTCAGATTTTTGTTAGCCAAAATAGTCCTGTGTGTGGACTTTGTTTACCTCCTGAATAGTGTGTGGGAAATGTGTTTACTTTGTGTGATTGACAGAGCATGAGGTCATCCTGGACAGAGAGGTGCAGCTGGAGAGAGGATTCCTTATATGGGGATTCAAGAAGGTGAGAGAACACATGGTGATTGTATTAGTGACTTTAATAAGGCTGACACATTTGGCTGATGTACAGTACCCCACCAACCCCAATTTTCTGTTTCCCTCTCAATCAATTTCCTTTAATACAGAAATGCAAACACACACACACACACACACACACACATTGTGTGTATGCATTTGTATATGTGTGTGTTTTTTCTGTCTGTGTTTTTTAGGATCCTACTGACTTTGAGTATTTTTTCCTTTAAAAATGCATGAAAGTGTCCAATTTAAAGGGTTTGTTCACCCAAAAATTGAAAGTCTGTCCTCATTTACTCACTTTCATGTTGTTGTTGTTGTTGTTTTTTTCTTCACTTTTCACTTTTCAAGTCGTTATGGCTTTTTTTATTTCTTTCTTGGAAATATTTAAATGATGTGCTGGTTGCTTTTTCTAGCCTGAGTCATGGCTAGATTTTTCAGGCTTAAAAAAGGATGCAAAACCACATAAATGTATCATAAAACTGTCAAAAAAAATTACCATATGACACATGCACTATATTCTAAGGGCTGCTATCATATGTGAGAGACGTCCCAGGAGAGGAGGGATTTCTGCAGTTTTCTTCATTTAAATTTAGATTTTAGCAAGTGTATGTTATTTAAATATCTCTGTGTAGCTTTAATTTGATTTAATTTTCAGTTTGATTTGTAATAGTTTTAGTACTTAAGCTTAATTTATTTTCATTGAATTGCCCAGATAACATTTCTAATTGTCAAGTTTTCCATGTAATATTTATATTGTTTTTAATTTCCATAGCAAAATGTTATTATTTTATTCATAATAACAAAAAAAAAATGTTGAATAGTTTGAACTTTTTTTTTTTTTTTTTGCTATCACAAATGGTTGGTTGTGAAAACCATTATGAATGATTTATGCATAAATCACACTGATTCATTCAACTAACTTATGTTAAAAATCTCCTGAGGTATAAATTATTAGTGAATAGCTTCAATTTTGGTCTGTTAGTCACACAAATTTGTTTTATGACTTCAGGACGCTTGACATATAGAACATGAAATACTTGGAGCAGTTTTGTGCCCTTTTTATGAACATTAAAAACTTAAATTGCCATTTATTGTAATTGCATGGAAAAGAGTGACCAGCACAATCTTCAGGATTTCTCCTTTTGTGTTCCACAAAGTAAGACATATGGTTTTGGTGAATGATGACAGAAATGATTGGGTATTTGGATGAGCCACCTGTATCCCTTTAAAGCCATCTGTATTGATGGGGTGGGGTGTGAAGGACAGAATGAGGGATTTGTCTGGTTCAAGATCAAGTCCAGCAGAGTCTGTGCTGTCTCCAAGACTCTCAGGGCACATCTGCAGAGCTCCGCCGAGAGAATGGAGATGAGACTGAAACAAGCCTGCATTAAATGTCACCATTCTCTTCACACAAACACAGTTGCATACACTCGCATTCAAACATTCAAAGTCAAACATTTACATGCACAACAGTGCTTGTGTATTTCCTTTTTTTCCCCCACACAATAGATGTTATAACAGCACAACAAAAAGAGCCAGCTGTCTCCCAGAAGGTCTTGTTTATTTTTTCTTTATCTGCTTAGTCACTTAACACAGTGAATGATTGATTGACAGCTGTCATTAGATATCTAACTGAAGGGTTAAGCAACGAGTTCAGCAAGCTCATGCAGATGGAGAGGAGGAAAGAGACCGAGGGAATATTGATCTGAGTGACAAATGAGTTCCCTCTTTGCCTCGAGTTTCTCCTTGATTAATTGTGACACAGGGCCAAAGCTGCCCCTCTTAATTAAACCTTCATTATATTATTATTTATTACTCAAAGCAATCATTAACACACCCATCTGAAGAACAAACAACTGTAATTTCATCTATTGTTATTATTCACTTTTAATGATCTTTTTTTTCCCAGTTCATCTCTGTTTACCTCCGTTTCTTTTGAGCTGTGAAAAACCCTCAGCAAGACAGCAATACCCATGCAGCCACCGCTGAGATCGCCATAATGACATACAAAGAAAAAACTAGCCAGCATCAGCCAGCGACTAATTTGAGAACGCTGCCCTGTCAATTAGTGTAATTCAGAGGTAGTTATAGCTTTATTTTTGAGTGGTGATAATGATTTTTTAAAGTGGCTGCTGCTGTGTCTCCTGGCTGGATGCCAGCTGTCATCTTCTGAGCATGCTCAGTAGATCATGAGAGTTTGGTTACGCCACAGAGGATCAGTAGATGCTGGTCTGAGGTGGAGTGTTCTGGAAAGATGGAGCTGTGGTTTACAGCGGTGATTCATCACTTACACAGTAGCCTAGCGAACACTACTCTGTCGCTGTAATATTGTTAAGAAGCTGTCGTTGCCCTTGTTATGACATACAAAGAACTAACTGGACACATTTGGACACTTAAGTTGCACTTAAAATCTCAGAGTAACATTGCATTGGATATAACATATCAAACATTGTAATTCAGAAGTTGTAAGCTTCAAAAAGTATCATACACCATAACAGTTTCATAAAACTGCCTTAAAAGTAAAAGTTATTGTTTAAGTTCTTTATAGTTTTATAAATATTTGAAGTGTGTCCTTTCTGTCTCACTGATGACACTAAGCATAACTGGAAAAATAATGACCGTTTTGAAACCAGAAGCCCACAGAACCCATGAAGGTTGTAATCCTGAGTAAACTAAATGTATTTTTACTTGGGGGCTTTGGCAGAATTAGCAGAGGGTGACCGGGTGCTATTTGGGGAATGGGATCTGAATACATTGGAGCAAACTTTTTTCGTGCCTTCTGTTTGTGATTTTCTTTTTCTATGAATTTTGTAGATTGTGGTCCTGCTTCAACAGTTCTGACAAGATTGTGTCGCCCTCTATTTCGTTAATTTTTGAGGGGACACCAATGGCACTCCAGACTGACCTTATAATAATATTAATAATATATTACAAATTATTAAATAAAAAGTGACAAAACAAAGTCTCCCTGATGCTACCTAAGAGGCACATTCATCCATTATTGCAGGTTTGCAGGTTAATTTAAATGTTTTTCCCACCCCTGTGTTTCTATTTGTCTCTAGCGTGGTTGGTACACACCTCTGAGGACCAAGGGCGTAACTTTGGGTCTACCATTGGGGGGGTTACACTCGCGGCATATGAATAATTTTCTTGTGTAAAAGGTAACATGCTAATTTACACTACAGATTATTTAAAATATGATACTATCTTTCTTGCTGGCAAATGAAATTAATAAAGAAAACGAACAAAAGTATTCATTCTGAATATTTCATATTATTTTAATCTGAATGATGTTATGATATTAAGGGGGTTATATTAGTTGGATCTGATTTTTGGGGGGGTCATGACCCCTGTAACCCCCCTGCAAATTACGCGCATGCTGAGGACCCAACCCATTCTCACTCCAAAGGCGTCAAAAATCGAAGCATGGTCAAGCGCCCCTAGCGTCACTTTTATGACGCCAAATGTGCCTCTCGGCGTCGACTATCGAAGCACTACGACCTTCATTGCTTTCAGTGGGAAACTTTTGGCGTCAGAATTCGACACGAGGACATGAGATGTTTATCGCTATGAAATCACGTTCAAGAAGTCTCATTCAGCACACATCGCGCGATACTTGCTATCAGTTCCACAGTTTGGGTGAGTAGTCGTATATACGCTCTTTTAATGCCTTTTATCAAATGTATTCTGTTTTCTTTATTAATCAGATTAGTGCCATATGTTTAATCGCTGTATTATATCGGTCATCCGCGGCTGTCTTTGAGTTTCATTGCGTTTAAATAAATGAACACAGCTGCTAATTAGTGTGATTAAACTCTATCTGTCACGTGACGTGCCATAGACCTTCGATCCGTTTTATATTATTATTAATTTCAGGATCAATGATGTAAGTTGTATTTGTAGTAAAATCATGGTAATCACGACACAATAGTAATAAATGAAATGTGAAGTTAAAACACAGTAAATGGGACATTAGTAACTGTAGTTTTACTATGATATATTAATAATCAATACAACAATACAATAATCACCAAACCAGCTATGTTTGTATCACTGTAATGTTAGTGTTTTTATGTGCTTTTATATGACAGATATCACAGTAATCATGTGTTCTGTACCATGCTTTTAATACCTTTTAATGTGAATCCAAAAAAAAAATAAAATAAATAAAAAATAAATAAAACATGTATTTTTCCATCTTGCAGTTCATTCATATCAGTTTATATATATATATATATATATATATATATATATATATATATATTTATTTTTATATATATATATATATATATATATATATATAAATAAATATTTTGCTCACAGATCATTATTAACATTCTGTATATAATTCAATTTTATTTTCTCTCCCCTTTTTTATTATTTTTATTTTTAGCTGAAAAGACGTAAAGGCAGTCAGCCCAGTGGTGTTTCTGGAGAGGGATTCCTTCAGAAATGGAGAAGACAGAAAGCTGCGGAGGCAGATATTTGCAGCAGTAAGTCTGTGATAGTTTGTCTCTTTTATCAAAATTCCTGCTGTTATAATTTGTACAGCATTTGTTGTTTCTTAAACTGTTGCACTGTCCAAATACCCACACTTGCCATCTTTTCACTTGACCACTTGATTACTTACTTGAAGTCTTTCCTGTATTTGGCCTAGTGTTCGAGTGAGCATGATGACCACGAGTGTGTGTGTCGAACTTTTCATGACCTGATGACTGTGTTTCCCAATCCTGATCCTGGAGAACCCCAGCACTGCACGGTTTTGGCGTCTCTCTTATCTGCCTTGGAGTCTTCACTGATGAGCTGATGAGTTGAATCAGGTGTGTTTGATCAGGGAGACATCTCAAATGTGCAGTGTTGGGGTTCTCCAGGACCAGGATTGGGAGCCACTGCCTTATGGGACACTTATGTGTTTAAAGAGATTTTTAATATCTAATTATCAATATTTCACATACTGTAGATTGGACAGCTTTCCATGACCTCTTGTGAGATCTCGGCAAAAAGTCTGACTATTTATTCCAAAACATGATGCATGATGGGATACACTAAGCTTTGTATAGCGCTCCAGAGCAGTATTGGAGAGGTTTAGTGTGTGTTAAGGACGCTGTGCTTTGGCATTATTAAGACCGGGGACAGTCTTGTGCACACACTGTCACGTACACACACTCTCAAGTGGCCAAAACTGCAAGTGTGGGTATCTGGACAGGGTCAAAGTCTTAAAAATGATCCCTAAACACATCACAGTCTTAATAATCCAGTTTAACACTTGTATGATATTGTACAAGCCCCAGGACTGTCTCATCTGACACTATCAAATAATTCATATGACTATAGCTTGTTATTAATTACTTGCTTTCAATAATGGATTCATTTAACATTTAATTATACAGCATCTTTACAGAGGTGTAATGTACAAGCTGCACGTAATTAATAATATGTCCTTCCTTCTGTCTTACAGGATTTTTTCCAGATAATGCTGTTCTTCTTTTTCAGGTCTAAAATATCGAGCTCAACAGCTATTTTAAGAGCCAACCCTCACAAACCTTCCTAAAACCTAAAAGAGCTATTACTGAGTCTCAGCGAATCTTGCCATGATCAGCTCTTCCCAGGTACATTTGTTTACTCCAAAAATGCTCTGGTCTGAATCTTACTTTAAATTAACTTAATTATGTTTAATGAGCAATATTAATTGCACAGAGAGTAAGTAGAGATTATCTTGTTTCACGGAAGAGAAGGAAGACCAAGGATATGATTTGCTCAGGATGAGGAATGAAGATGGCCATCTTGAGCTCAAACAAACAGAAGTCCTCTGGTATGTGTGTGTTGAAGCAATGTTATACAACATTTTATGATGATCTCTCACAGAACTGGTCATGTCAGCCTTGATTTCGTTTTATACTATTACAATTACAGCATGTTAGCAAAGTGTGACTGGACATTTTTAATATTATGTTTTTAAAAACACACCACCTGTTTTATTAGCAGACAAGTGTCATGAAATTGGTTTAGTTGATATAAACACCAATTGACATTATTTCATTGTTTTGTAAATGTTATGTTATTAATTGTGAATTGATAGTTGATTGGTTTGAAGCCAGGCATTACACTGCACAGACTAAAACACATTTGTGAGAGAAGTCAGGAACTTTGGAGAAAGATTCTAGAGGAAAAAAACACATTTACTGCAACAACAGATGAATTCTAGAGTCTCTGAGAACTACACATGCTAATGTCTCATGAGCAAGACCTTTGCTTCTGTAACTTTTTCTTAATTCTTGCAGAATGACATATTTATTGCAGTATTTTTATTTGTACAGATGATCTCATCAGCCAAATGAGGGGTTTTGACCAAGTGATGCTCTTGAAAGGAGTGAAAGAAGAGGATGTGGTAAATTGTCTTCAGAGAAAAGCTTCTCAAAAGATCTTAAAACAGCTTGAAGAATGGTAAGTGTACAGTACTACAAGGGTCATAGTTGCTCACCCTGCTAAAATCACACAGAACATAAGCTGCGCTCTCTGTCCATTAAACAACTTCTTCTGCATTGTTTGTTTCACTTTGACCAGGTCTGGGATCTTAGGACTGAGAGATCATCTGGCTGAGAACAAGCTACACCTCATCAGTGCTGGACATCAACCACAAACTGTTTCCAGACACGAGAGAAGAAGATCACGATGGGGAGATGAAACCAGTTTAGATGTGATGATGGGAATCATTATTTTCTGAAACAGTATCTCATGTCTTATATGTATCACATGATCTGTATCACAGTTGACTGGATGGGACTGTGTGACTTTTAAGGACATTTCATCACTCATCTGTGTGAACTGATTTATATATGAGGTTAATGTATCTTTGATGATAATTATTTTCATTGAATCTTATTTGTCTTGATGCTACTTTATCAACTTTATAGTCTATGCTTCAATAAAATGAAAATGGTGAATATTGTGTTCTGAAGATTCTTGGTAAATACATAATTTTACTAGGTAGGCTCATATGTGTTTATTTTAGACTTGGAAAAAACTACATATTAATTATTGGGATTATTTTTTTATTTAAGACATGAACATTTTTGATCGGATTAATAACATCTGGGACATCAGTACACCAGAAAGTAATTTTTTTATATTTTAGTAACAAATATGCACATTTTTTGTGAAATACAGGGAGTTACAAGATTAATTATTCTGCATTACAAGATGGTGCCATGGGCTTTATTGTTACAAGCACTTGACGGATAACTGAGAATGTAGCAGGAATGATCAACGTGGATCTTGTACTGCATTAAAACCAAGAGCACGCACATTACTGATGTCCAGCACCTGAGGAGCAAGATACGGGGGTGAGGAGGACATTTTTACACTGATTTCGGCTAATTAGTTATATATAATGCTAATATATAATATATATATATAAATTAATATTCTTAGCACTGCATGAATTTGTCCTTGTGTAATAGTGAAGTATCACAATGTGTATACATTGTCCTTGATTACTGCTTTACAGTGGGGAATAGATAATGGCAAGTTGTTGCAGGTTCATCCATTATATTTCTTGCCATTTACTTCAAAAATCAAAGAAATAATCTATTATTTTCATTATTAAATCATTTCTTTATAATTTTCCATGTTTCATCAGATGGCCTCACAATGTCCTGTCAAAAGGTATAATAGCCATGATGAATAGAATAGAAAACAGAGGACTGTGAAAACTGTCAGATATAAATGTGACTCAGCTCAGTTTGTTGTTCATGATGAGGAGAATACATATATGTAGGTTTTACTGCCCTGCTACCCCCAGGGGCCCAGTAGCACCCCCCGGAAGAGCCCAAAACTGTACATTTCAAATGGCTGTAAATCAGAGTCCAATTAACATATCAAAGAGAAAATGGGCAGGATTATTACTTATGCTATGCTGATAAAATAATGTTGAGCTCAGTTTTCAGAAATAAGTGGAAAGCTGGCATAAAAGCATTTTAAATATTGCTCACTGTAAAATACCACATTTCAGCCTGCCTCTCAAATATATCATAGAGGTTTGCACAATAAACATATTAGATATCCAGTTTACCTTAAAATAAATAATTTATTTAGTTTCGTTAATAAAAAGTTTTAAACTACATTACCCACAAGCCTCCGTCGTTCTGTCTATAGAAAGGCAACACTAGGGGGCTGTTTTTGTAGTTCATTGAAGTTATGCTTAGGGTTAGGATTAGGATCTCGCTAAAGATGTCATTTTTCTCAAGATAGCAACACTTCATTGTTGACTTAATATATTACTAATGTGATGATAGGAGCAAAACATACTTTTTAACATGATGCGCTGTTTAATATGGGTTAAAAGATAGTCCAACCACAGACTGTCCTGAAAAGTCATAGCCAATGGCATCAAAGCTGAGCAGCAGCGTCACACTTCCTTATCCATGTATGACAGATGTCTTTCGTTTTTCGGCTGAAGGGATAGATTCGGTTAACAATAGATTAAGCTTGCTACTTATTAGATTCTGTTTTATTAACGTCTTCACCTTCCTCCGTTGTTCAGCTTGACAAAAATTGGGCAATATTGATGTGCACATGCCCAGCAGTCGCAGTTGTATCCAACAGATAGATTCCTCTCATTAAATATAAGACACATTTTTAAGATTTGTATATTTTTTTTTTGACCAAAGACAAATATATTTACTAATCAAATGACGTGCTTCTAAAATTTACATTGTATATTACATTGTGTTTTAAAGTTAAAATTGTTCACATTTGTGTTTCTGTGATTTACCATTCTCTACCATTTGAACCCTAGGAATAAAAACAGAAATTATAAATTAATGAATGAATGAATGAACAAATAAATACATAAAGCATAATAAACATGCATATTTTTGTAAGGATCTTCCATTATTTATTGATATGTCAAACTCATTTAAAGACAACATGCCCCAAATTACTACACTGCATCCTCTGTCACCAAGCTCGTTTTTGCCACCATAAAGAATAAAAAGGCAGTTATGTTGTAAACATTAACTATTTTCAGTATGCAAATGAAAATGCTTTTATTAAAAAACAAAACAGTAAATACAGTATGTCTTTCAGAGAACACTGGAAAAAGATCAATTTTATTAAAAAAATTAAATTGACCAAAATGTTATACAACACAATGTAAATGTTTCAAACTCACAAAAAACACCATGAAGACATGCATGTCAAGAGTGCAATATCATCTATAAAACTCAATCAGCACAGCATCAAATAAACACTGATTGTCTGAACAATGGAAGACAGAGAAAGTGTTCAGGAAAACAAACACCTGCTAGCTTTGACAATAACATCATGAATTCACTTCATGACTGGAGCTAGGGGATGACTGTGTATGAATATCTCCTTTACTAAAACTCTTAATTAAAGTCTAAAAAGTTCACTGTATGAAGCTTGAAAAAGAGAACAAAATGCTTTATCAATACGAAAAATACTATTTTAACTATTGTTTTCATCACTGGTTCTGTAATGTATTCATTATGAGCTTATAAATAAAACAAAGTTACATCTTCTGCAAAAATCAAACCACTGCAAAGTCTAATCACTGATCCAGGGACCATATCTGTGTGTGTGGGGGATAAAGAGTTAACGAGGTGAGTCCTTGTGGCATGATGGAGAACTGCAGTGTTATCCTCAAACAATCCTGTAAAACAGAAATATTACATTACATTCAACTTATACATTACACTGTGTTTTGTTTAGACCATAAAAGCAGCCTCTGTAAAGATGCTGTAAAATTAAATGTTAAATGAATCCATTATTGAAAGCAAGTAATTAATAACAAGCTATAGTCATATGAATTCTTTTGATAGTGTCAGATGAGACCGTCCTGGGGCTTGTACAATATCATACAAGTGTTAAACTGGATTATTAAGACTGTGATGTGTTTAGTACAGTATGTGAAATATTGATAATTAGATATTAAAAATCTCTTTAAACACATAAGTGTCCCATAAGGCAGTGGCTCCCAATCCTGCGTCCTGGAGAACCCCAACACTGCACATTTGAGATGTCTCCCTGATCAAACACACCTGATTCAACTCATCAGCTCATCAGTGAAGACTCCAAGGCAGATAAGAGAGACGCCAAAACCGTGCAGTGCTGGGGTTCTCCAGGATCAGGATTGGGAAACACAGTCATCAGGTCATGAAAAGTTCGACACACACTCGTGGTCATCATGCTCACTCGAACACTAGGCCAAATACAGGAAAGACTTCAAATAAGTAATCAAGTGGTCAAGTGAAAAGATGGCAAGTGTGGGTATTTGGACAGTGCAACAGTTTAAGAAACAACAAATGCTGTACAAATTATAACAGCAGGAATTTTTTGATAAAAGAGACAAACTATCACAGACTTACTGCTGCAAATATCTGCCTCCGCAGCTTTCTGTCTTCTCCATTTCTGAAGGAATCCCTCTCCAGAAACACCACTGGGCTGACTGCCTTTACGTCTTTTTCAGCTAAAAATATACAATAATAAAAAGGGGAGAGAAAATAAAATTGAATTATATACAGGAATGTTAATAATGATCTGTGAGCCAAATATTTATATATATATATATATATATATATATATATATCATATATATATATATAAACTGATATGAATGAACTGCAAGATGAAAAATACATGTTTTTATTATTTATTTTTAATTTGATTTTTTTTTTTTTTTTGGATTCACATTAAAAGTTATTAAAAGCATGGTACAGAACACATGATTACTGTGATATCTGTCATATAAAAGCACATAAAACACTAACATTACAGTGATACAAACATAGCTGTTTGGGTGATTATTGTATTGTGTATTGATTATTAATATATCAAAGTAAAACTACAGTTACAGTTACTAATGTCCCCATTTACTGTGTTTTAACTTCACAGTTCATGTTATTACTATTGTTGTCGTGATTACCCATGATTTTTACTACAAATACAACTTACATCATTGATCCTGAAATAATAATAATATAAAACGGATCGAAGGTCTATGGCACGTCACGTGACAGATAGAGTTTAATCACACTAATTAGCAGCTGTGTTCATTTATTTAAACGCAATGAAACTCAAATACAGCCGCGGATGACCGATATAATACAGCGATTAAACATATGGCACTAATCTGATTAATAAAGAAGACAGAATACATTTGATTAAAAGCATTAAAAGAGCGTATATACGACTACTCACCCAAACTGTGGAACTGATATGCAAGTATCGCGCGATGTATGCTGAATGAACTTCTTGAACGTGATTTCATAGCGATAAACATCTCATGTCCTCGTGTCGAATGTCTGACGCCAAAAGTTTCCCACTGAAAGCAATGAAGGTCGTAGTGCTTCGATAGTCGACGCCGAGAGGCACATTTGGCGTCATAAAAGTGACGCTAGGGGCGCTTGACCATGCTTCGGTTTTTGACGCCTTTGGAGTGAGAATGGGTT
>NW_020527819.1:0-110958 GCF_003368295.1 Carassius auratus
GCAATGCTGCGTCATGGAATATATTGGCCCCCTTTTGCTCCGTGGCATTAACGCCCTGGCATTGTGATGTCAGACGGTGCACAACCCACAATATTGTTCTGTGCACGCAGCATGGTTTGTGTATCATGCAGTGGTCTGGGGCTTTGGTTGTCAGTGACTGTAGACTGGTTGCCAGGGTGGATGGGGGGTCTGAGAGGTGGTAAAGCAAAGTCATTATCAAGGTTTCAGAAGCCCGCATGTCCGCTATGTTGGTCTGTGTAGACAACGGAGCCAGCGTAAGCGATTCTGAGGTAGGCAGTTTAGCTAGTAAAGTTCTTGTGCTGTGTGTAATCACTTCAACCTTGAATGTGGGTGGGTGGGTTGGGGTGTGACCACAGAATGTTGTTTAGTGTGCCAGTTTTGGCAAGGGTGTCAGTGTGATCTTTAAAGTCCTCGTCTAGACTTGGTAACTTCGAGTGTCCTTTTACCTTCTTCCAGTACACGATCACATTGTGTGTTTTTGTGATGTTATCACATTGCTGGAACAGGTGTTGGTGTTTGACATGCTTGTTGTTTGCAAGTGTGAGTCCGAGTTCCACACATTCAGGTGAGGATTGGAAGAAACCCAGCGTGTGGTGTAAGGTTTGACCACCTTGCAGGTTGAGCCGAACAGCGACCCCTTTGGTGTAAGCTGGTACCACCGTACCCTGTTTGTTGACTAAGGTACAGAGGCTTGAACTTGGGCCTGTTGTTAGGGCGTTGTACTCATGGCTGGCTGCTGGGTTCCCGTGACCTCTGTGACCTGACCGTCTGGCTCTGTGGGAGTTCCCGTGACCTCTGCGACCTGACAGTCTGGCTCTAGCAACCTGTGTGGCTGGAGAGAAAGAGGTTCTCGCACTTGAGCAAAGTCTTTTAGCTGTTTGAAGTTCAGAAAAGGGTCAAAGTGTTCTAGCAGGTCTTTGTCGATGAGCAATGTATGAGTGTTCATTGGTGGGACATACATGGGATGTATTAGACTCATCGGAACGAATGTCAGGTGAATGGAAACAACCTGTTCAAACTGGATGTCATCCTGTCTGTACACCTGTACATTCAGTTCATAAGTTTGAGGTGTAAGAGTTCGATCTTGTCTCTTAGCTTCAAATTGGAGTCTTTTGAAAAGGTGAGATGAGATCACCGTCAGGTTTAATCCTGTGTCGATTGGTCTTCCCTGTTGACTCCTTTTCGACCCACCCCCTTTTTGACAATGCTGCCCAGGAATGTTGGCATCAGGGCAGGGGTGGCGATCGGTGGGTGGTGAGGACCGGTCTTGTGTAGCTCGCTGCGAAGGCAGGTAGTCAAAACAGCATTTTCTGGTACCTTGTGTTGGTGGTACCTGGTGTGAGGACCTGTGCTGTCTCGTTCAGGGTGTGCAGCTGTTGACTGTGGAGCTTGGTGTTGTTGTCACTTTGTGCTGTACAGTTAGCTCTGTGGTCTGTAGATGACGGGCAGTGTTGCTGGGTGCTTGGCTCATCTTCCTTGTGAGTTTTTCATGTGGAAGAAGCACTTTCAGCACCCTCAGGATCTCTGCTGTCTCAGACGGGCTGCACTGTGTTGCCCTCTGCTGGCTTGGAACGGTATTGACTCTCTGTAAAAAAATGTCTGTGACTGTGGTGTTGTAGGGCGCCATCTAGGGTTAACTCCAAGCAGTGCTCAGAGACAGAGACTTTGGGTTTTTTCACAGTCTTTTCACAAATAGTCTTTTGCTTGGTGCAAGCTTTGTGGGCTAAGTTCTGTAACTCTTGTGTAGTCCTGTTACGGGGACACGCTGGGACTCTGAGATGAAAACTCCAACTGGCATGTAGGTTTGGGAGGAACAGAGTTTTTAAGTTGAAATCCTGTTCCATACCTGGTTCGTTGCATTGCTCCGAAGTAGGTGTTTCGTAGCTGACTACAGAAAGTCTGTGGGTTTTCAAATCGGCCCTGTTTGAGGTCCATAGCAATAAGGAGCCATGGTCTGAGTTTGGATCAGAGAATTCAAGAATCAAAGTCTGTAGCAGTTGCTGGTAGTACGCTTTGACAGTCTCTGGTTGACGATCCAGAAGCAATGCACCTCACGGCTGGCCGTGATTTTTAACCGTACAATGTGTTCACACTGTCACGTTGGCGACAGTTTGCAATGAAAGTCATGGCTTGTAAAGAAGCATTGAACATCATTGTCTCCTGCAGATCTGGATTGAAGTAAGATGCTTCTGGCTAGCTTTGTGATTCTCTGTGAGCAGTGCAGGGTTTGGTGACATGCTTCTCTGGAAGGGGTTCTCTTCCCTCCGTTGTTTGACAGATGTTCTTGTAAGCTGGCTGGTGATTTCCTTAGAAGTGAGCTTACATCTCCTTTTCCAGCTTCTGGGTTCTTGGCTGAAAGGGTTGGAGTGGCGGCCCGGGAGAAATTTTGTGGTGTGCGTTTCTCCGATCCAGCCACTCTGTAATCTGTGAGATTGTCTCAGATCTGTGTGAACAGTGTCAAGTTCATCTTGGAGCTGTCTCTCTGCAGAGTAAGCTTGTTGAATTTAGCTTGGGCCGCTTGCAAGTGTGTTTTGCAGGCCCAGGTTTTATAGTCTTTTTCTTTCAGTTCAGTCTCTGCTCTTTTTAGGAGAGCGTCGCCTGCTGGAGTTTTTTGTTGAGTTCTTTTCTGGCTTCTCTCTCCAGCTGTTCTCTTTGATCTGTGTCGAGGCGAAGATCTTGCAGGGCATTGTGAAGTCTTTCAACTCCTTTCTGTAGCTCTGGATCTGTGTCGTCCTCTTTCTCGCGCTGGTTCTGGGTCTCGAGGAGAAGCTGATTAAGATGACTCTGGGTTGGGGCCTGGTCCTTCCAGGCCTCCTCCGCGATGTTGCTCCGTTCACTGAGCCGTGCCTGGGCGACGAGAATGGGAACTAGGCTTCCGAAGATCCTGGTGAGTTCTCCGTAGTAGTCGCTTTGGTTTGGATCGCATGCCATCAGTTCATCTAGCTCGGTGTCTAGTTGCTCTGGGTGCTGCAGGTTACTGGCGTCCTTGGGCAGGAAGGGGGTCGTCACTGCTTTCAACCATGTCGAGAGGTGGCCCCCGTGGACTGCTGGACTGGATGCCTGGAACATCCTGATTCTCTGTCGGTGAGAGAAGCACAGCACACACACACAAAAAGACCAATGCAAGTTCGTTCTACGTTTAACGAGCTATATTCATACGGGCTGTGCCGTTTATGAGAATTTTGGGGCTAACTGATGCAAACAGTCAGACAGTTAAGTAGCCAATTAACTTGGGTCAACGAAGGACCTGAAATGGAGATTTGACAGGCAGTAGCCTAGCGGGTCGTGTGATGACACCGGCTGCTGGTGGTCGCTCTACTATTTAACTTCGTTGGTGGCTCCCAGGTTACTGTCTCTATGTGAAATGAAAGAAACAAATCACAACAGAACAGAGGGTAGAAAAAGATCAAAGTGA
Source organism: Carassius auratus (assembly GCF_003368295.1). NCBI lineage: Eukaryota > Metazoa > Chordata > Actinopteri > Cypriniformes > Cyprinidae > Carassius > Carassius auratus. The sequence continues at coordinate 3,437 of NW_020527819.1, forward strand.
AACACAACACTTGAAATGAGATGAAAACAATAGAAACACAATGTGTTAGTGGGAATAAGGAGGCCTAAGCCTACTGCTAGGTTTTAAGATAGGGCCAACAGGTGAGTGGGCTATCTGGGTAGGAAACCTAGAAATATGGTGTGGCTTAACCCTCTGGGGACGGATTAGGCGGTACCGCCCAAAATGGCATACTTTTACAAATGTGTAGTTATCTCAAAAACTATTAATGCTAGAGAGATGCGGGTTTTTTTTGCCGTCTTCCTCAGATTCCGCTGAAAACAGCGGTGTCCAGTTTGTATATTAAACACTTCCCTTATTGCGCAATACCACTGCGTAAACAGGCCAATGAAAACGATTGTGCTAGGCAGATTCAACACGCAACAGCCAATGGAAAAATTGCCGCTGGGAGGAGTCTTTTTCTAACCCAATCAGAGGAAGGTTATGTCTTCTAGCGATTCAGAGGACTCTCCTAGCCTTGTAAAAGCTGGCTGGACTAAAGTAAAAGACATGTAATCAATAAGCGTTCAGAGAATCAGCATCAGGGTGGAGAAAGCAGAACGCGATCGGAGTATTAGCGAGCACAAAGAGCTAAATTCGAGCGATCGGAGAATCAGCATCACGTGGAGAAAGCAGAAAGTGATCGGAGTGTTAGCGAGCACAAAGAGATAAATTTGAGAGAGATACAGCATTATTACAGAATTGTTTTATCAAAATGGCAAGCAGTAAAAGATTTACGGCAGAACAAGCTCTGGAACAATTACTGGAAAGGCCTGGAGAGGCCTTGCTTTGCTCACTGGCATGCCTAGGACTGTTTTTTAAAAAAAATAATTATTTAATTGTTCTTTACACATTTGATTAAACAAAAACACATTTCTGTCAAGCAAAAAGTTTGAAAAAAAATATTTTCTTTGTTCAAAAACTGTTCTATATTGTGTGTTTTTCAGTAATAAATGACAAAAATCTAATTTTCGTTTTTGAAATTCTCTAGTTTATTGTAAAATTTTTCACTCATACTTCCTTTATATAAACATATTGCATGCATGCTTATGGTAGCTTAGGGTCTTCTGAATCCATAGATACCAAACACAGGGTGTTTCATCTCCTTTACATATGATTTATAAGCCCAAATATAAAAATAGAGAAAACAGACCAAAAAGGGCTTAGTCCCAAAAATAAAAAAAACGCCTAGAACTGTTTGTAAATAAAGTTAATTATTTAATTGATCTTTACACATTTGATTGAACATTAACCCATTTCTGTCAAGCAAAGAGTTTGAAAAATATATTTTTGGGTCAAAAACTTTTAACTATTGTTGTGTGAGGTAGGATTTTCAGTAATAAATGACAAAAATCTCATTTTCGTCTTTGAAATTCTGAGTGAGTGTGAAGTGACATTCAGCCAAGTATGGTGACCCATACTCAGAATTTGTGCTCTGCATTTAACCCATCCGAAATGCACACACACAGAGCAGTGAACACAAACACACACACTGTGAGCACACACCCGGAGCAGTGGGCAGCCATTTATGCTGCGGCGCCCGGGGAGCAGTTGGGGGTTCGATGCCTTGCTCAAGGGCACCTAAGTCATGGTATTGAAGAGTTTAGATTAGATGTATAATTAGATTATTGTATAATTTTTCACTCATACTTCATTTATAGACATATTGCATGCATGCTTATGGTAGCTTAGGGTCTTCTGAATCCATTGATACCAAATACATGGTGGTCCATCCTCATTACATATGGTTTATAAGCCGAAATGTAAAAATAGAGAAAACGGACCAAAAAGGGCTTAGTCCCCTAAGGGTTAAAGAAGCAAAAGGGTTAAACACTTAAAATATATCCGGGGGAATATCTAATATTCTGTGGTTTATAATAAGTGGATGGGTTTTATCACATTGGGTTCACCTGGGTGAATTGAAGTCATTCAGGTGGGAACCAGTGGCTTGGTCAACCTCCCCGGTGCTCCCCAAACACTCAACCGCAGTGTCCCCGGTCCTCCGTTACTCTGGCGTGGCGCCGTCTCGAACGGCTTGTGACTTTTAGCACAACCTTTGGAGTGCCAAAATTGCTGATGTCTCTTGAGACAAGAGGCACCGAGTTTCACTCGCAGCTAGTATCAGTAACACCGGTCGGGCAGCCTTGCTCACTGGAAACCTGAGATGACTGTCCAATCACCGAGGGAGTTCTACAATCAAATACACAAAGGATGAACAAAGGAAACTTAAAGTTAATTAAGGTTTGGTTTGTTTAACATCAATTGAGTAACTATATATGTAGAGAGGAGAGGTAACAGCTTTACCTAATAATAATAAAACAAAACAAATGAATTATTATAATAATGGTAATTATCAAAATAACCTAAGTCAAAAGAGAGAAGAAAAATAATAAACATCAAATAAAAAAAAAACAGGAATGAAACAAGGGAGAAGGAGTAGCTGGTTTTCACCACCAGGGGGGGAAAGTACTGCTTCTCTGTCTTTAACCTGCTGAGCAGAAAACTTAATTCAAATTAAAAATTCAAAACTGGTTTAAATCAAAATTTAAAATAAGCATGTAAGAATTAAAAGGGAAATCTGAATAATATCCTATAATAACCATTGATAGCTTGTAAGTTATCATTAATGATCATGAAATTAATCAAACAGGGTGAGATTAATCAAAAAGGGTAAAAGTGGACATGCAATTCAAACAGAATGGAAAAGACAGAGGTCTGCTAGTCGATTTAACAGGAGACTGCCACTAGATGGCTTACCTTAAAAGTGGGTCAAACCGTAGTTGACCTGACACATCTAGATTTCCACTATTAACAATTACATTTTAATTCAAATCATGTTTGAACCAAACTCAAAGTAAATGTAAACAGTCAAAGGCAGGGAACATTCTTTTGTTTCCCTGTAATAATATTCGCACGAGCAAAGCTGTAAATGCAAATAATTATCGAGAATTTAGACATCCAATTCAAATATACATCACAGGGGATTATAAATTAGCAATCAGAGCGCATTATCTGAAATGGCCACAGGTTGGCAGCTTTGCACTCATGCAAGCTGGAATCAGAAAGCAGGGTGTACCCTGAAATTTCTAACCCACACGTTCCCTCTGGTGTTTAGATAGCGGAACTACAATTTCAATATGACTTAGAAATTATCTGATCGTTTGTCAGGCTGATTTTCTGCATCAAAAATCACAAGTAACAAACCAAAGGTTTTAATCTCTGAGGTGCTATATTAACATAGGTTGAAGAAGGATCCGTTCACTTCCAAAACACAACTGTAATAAAAACAGGAAATTTCCAACTGTTGACTCCAATAAACATTTATCAAAATAGCACTTATGATTTAAATGTTTTAGGTTTAAAAATCGGGTAGCTAAGCCAATTTTAGACCAGGACTTTTTATCGTTTTATTTTTGAATATTATTGTGGTTTACCACGAATTCAATAAGCAAGGCCTTTTTAACTGAATCAGAGGAACATCGCTCATGTTCAGATTTACATGTTGCAACTATTAAAAGATTTCTTTATCTTTTAATTATTCATATTAAAATGTTCTCACTGTAAAAAGATTTTGGTCTTTCTTAACAGGATACTTTTAACATTATACTGCAGTTTACTTTCATCAAAAATAACAGCGACTATACTGTTAAGTTTCTACAAATACCTAGCGCTGACTGACCAGCTTTTTGCCTCAGTCAGTTGAGTGAGTTCGCGACTTGCGACTTATCTCACAAGTACCGTTACATAATTTCATAGCGCACGTGCAGAAATTATTAAAAACCATATACATAGATTGATTGCTCACAAAACAAAGTTTGAAATGCCCGCGTTTCCTCCACCATCAAAATGTAACAACAATGAGTTTTACATAGTAATTAACTCAAATGATATATAGGGAATTTGAATAATTAATCAGGAATTTGATTAATTTATATCTCAGATGACAGTTAAATTTAATTGATTATGAAAAATAGCTCAATTGCCTATAACAATAAATAATCACAGGGCACTGTAACTTACTCATTAATATGTCAATATTACATTCTTCATATCAATTATTGTGATATCTCTTACTGTAAATTACTGCAAATCAAACCGTGGTATGTCCAGCAAACCACTGTAGACCTATCAATTTTCAATAAAGTTATCACACCTTATAATTCAAGGAAAAGTATTCTCTGGCCATGAAAATATTATCCTATCCTTATGATAAATTTAGTTTCTAAATTTAGAGCTTGTAGCTATAGATCAGACACATCTCAGTGACTTGTAATGTGAGTGGGGTGGAGTCCAAGCCAATCGTCAGTATATGGGTTTTTAATAATTAAACTAGTAATACATCAAACTACAAATCACACAGAGTAAATATGCGTACGACAATACAAACAGTAAGCTTTATACAATATATAACGAACCCAAATAAGAGAGAGAGAGAGAGAGAGAGAGAGAGAGAGAGAAAATAGAATGAGATCACATAAGGAGCTCAGGTATGAAAATCATTGTCAGTAACTTTTGGAGCCAACAACAAATCAGATCATAACAACACTTTAAACCAGCATTTAAATCTCCATAGAAAAGTGATACTTGCATGGCCCATGTGAGTGGCGTGAGATCGGCGTCGAGCTTGTGAGCTTTGCGCGCTGTTCCCGTTGAAACAGCCATGTGCCATGAAACGGAGGCCATGTGACGCGCATGCACGCTGCGCTTGGCGTGAGCGTGGAGCACGTGGTCCTTTGTTCTGTCCTCGCGCGGTATTTGAAAGGTTCAACAAACATTGTTCCAGAATTCGTCTTCCTTGCGTGGAGAGGCGAATAGTTGAATAAACTTAGTAAAGAAAAGAAAAGAAAAGAACGAAAACGAAAGCTTCCAAAGGAGCCATTAAAATGGCTTTTTTCTCTCAGCCCCTGTGCTGAGGGGGTTTGCGCTATGAACGCGGCACGAAGCCGTGCGGAGGGTCGCACAGAAGAGCAGAGTGTCCGTGAACCAAGAACGAGAAGAAGAGGAAGAAGAGGAAGAAGAGCGGAGGCGGACCTTGTTCGGTCGTTCTTATGGCTTGAAATGGTTCACGCCCCTTTTTCGCGTAAACAGCCAATGAAAGTCCGCGATCTGAAACGGAGGGAAAAGTTCCTTTGTCTCTGAAAAGACAACCCCCCTGGAGATCTAGGGCTTGTCCAAATTCCAGGGATTATTCTAGCAAGTTTGTAATTCAGATTACGTACATATATCATTACTTTGTGCTAGATAAATGGGTCTGTCAGAGCATGACGATTAGAACAAGACTAAACACAATAGATATATGTGATCAAAACATGAAGTTACATTAAATATGTGTAATTCTACATTTGAAAGATTTGCTTAACACATGATAACACTGCAGATGTTGGGAAACATCTAAATGTACCAAAAGGGAATACGTAATACATTTATAAAACATAAAAACAGAAAGTTAATGAATACATTCCATAGAATGCATTGTTCAAAAGAAGCCAGTGATTTGGCTTCTCTCCTGTCCTGTGTGGTCGTAAACTTTTACAACCTGTAAAAGTGGGGGTTGCAGAAACATGGCTCTCTTTGAGAAGGTTAAAGTGAGGAGAGACATTTCCTAAAGTATGAGCTTGCAACTTATACTCTTCACATAACAAGGATTAACCATTTTATGCAATCCATAAACAATTAAAATACACATTAATAATAAAATGAAAGTAAGGAACTTATACGAAAGGTTTCCTTTGTCTCCAGTGTGTTGAAGGAATTTGGGTTGGGGGTTTTCGTTTCTTCTTTGAAGCTCGCATGGGCATCGTAAATAATTTAAGTCCAGCCAGGCTGGCGCCAGCGCCAGGCGCTTGGTGCAAAAAGAGTTTCATTTGGAAACTCTGAATTAAACACATGAATCGATGATCTGCATATCTGTTACATTCTATCTACAGAAGTCTATGGAACACAAAAATTTTAAAGCTCAATATCTCAAAGCTACTCAGAACGCAGATAGAACCTTATAATTCCAAGGGGACAAAATGTAAAAGTCTAGTATGATGTTTTGTTCCAAATGAGTCATTACTGCATGATTTATGAGTTTATAAAGTTTTAATCGGTGTAACAGTGGAGGATATACATCAGCACTGTAAAAAGTGATTCTGAGTTTTAGTCAGGTGGACAGGTAAAATCATGTCCTGTCAACTTGCAGTGTCTCACTACATAATAGGATGAGTTATAACAACCTCAACTTGAAGGGAAATGGAAAACTTAAAATAACATGTTCATATAACAACAAAACATAGGTTCTTTCAACTTTCAATTTTCTGCGCATGTGCCAGAAACTCTACGTCACGATGACGTACTATTTTAACGAATTTGAGCCAGACGCGCCATCGCCATTTTCTACACGAGAAGACGAGATCACGACGACACTAGTTGCGGATGCGAGGAAAAAGACGAAAGAGCTCGTATTTGAATGTCTACAGATGGATTTTTATAGTAAGTATACCCTGATTTGTTCTTTCTTTCATGTAAAAATTAGGCTTGTTTCGTTTGCGCTCACCGACCGCGTATTGATTTCATGCTATCACATTTGACAAACTAAGACAACTTGATTAGTAACGTTAATCAGGAGCTAACGTTACACGCACTGGCACGCACATTTTTGTTAGATATACAGTGTGTTAGACACCGAGCTGCTGTCGAGACGTGAGCAGAAAGAGAAGTCGTCTTTGACTAGTATAAGTTAATGTTGGTAAATAGATAAAAAAGTGTACATATAAATTACTTTTTAGCGTGTTCTTGATCGGATCTCATTATCGTTAGAAATACAGAATGACCAGTAACGTTAATATCTGAAGCTCCGCCGCCAGTCCATATTTGTGTTTACCATTACGAATAAAAATGCTTGATTTAACGTTACTTCTTGTTTAATGCCCAGTAAAGTCTAGAAAAGGAAAGAGCAAATGGCTGTGGAGATGATGACTCCAGACATTACATTTGTTGATGCTGCTATGAGCAGCACGTATTCTTTGAGAAGGCAAGAAGTCGTTGATGAGGAGCCACCAGTGTCACAAATGAAAATCCGATGGCCAGCAATTTTCACTGAGAGACAGGTAAATTGTGTTTATTTGTTTCTGTGTGCTTTGAATTAATCAGAAAATCTTGGGCTGTGAATGTTGTGCTGTTATATTAGAAAGATATGGGCAAACTTAATATCCTAAGATTATGTTGAGTTATTATTTTTTTTTTTACTTGTTAATGTTTTTAAGACTGTCCCTGAGATCTTTGTTCAATTTGTAAATGTATTTATGTTTTTATAGATCAGCAAAGAATTCACCAGGCTTGTGTCAAAGGATCTGAGCAAGTCCTTTTTGGAAGGTCTTAGATGGTCATCTCTCGAAGCTGATACAGTTATTCCTAACAAAGCGTTATGAGGACATTCCAGAAATGACTTCAATACTGGAGAGCCTTGATAAGAATGTGAGTCAATTTATTTTAAAGCAGTCTTTCTCTCCACAAAATGACAATTCTGTGATCATTTACTCACTACTCACATCATAAACCTATTGATAGTGACATCTTTTCATACAATGACTTAAGAGTAAGCATCTAAAAAGTAATATATTCAATTTCCATGTCATATTCAAAGTCTTCTGAAATCATACAATGTCTTTGTATGATGAAAACATAAAAATGTCAGTCTTTGTTTACAATGATGTTTTATTGTATTAGCTACTACATAATTATCAAGCCTCATTTGTTCTTGCCAGTCTTTTGATCAAATGGCATGACAAGAACTAATGAGGTTTGATTTTGTTGTAGTATGCTGTAGTAACATCAAAAATGATATGATCAGTTCCTTACACAAACTTTTAAAACTTTTAAAAAGGCAACATGAGTTGTCCTTTATAGATCTTAACAGCCTAGCCATTGTTCATTTTCATTGTTATGAATATGTTTGCATGTGTTTGGACTGGCATGTTGGTGAGTAAATTACTTTAATCATCTTTGGTAACCTAACCTTTAAAATAATTTAAAGTGTTGTTACAAACCCAATGTGTCTAATTCATGAAATATTCGTAAATATACGAGTAAATATCTGAGTGATTTGTGCGTAAATAGAACTTCCCGAAAACTCTTCTCCTGATTCACAAAAACTTCGTAAACGTCAGATGTGATAGTGAAATGTGTGTGTGTGTTAATGAATTCCAATCAGTCGTAAATGGGACGCGCGTGCACGCTCACTCTCAATTACCATAAATCCCGCCTATTAAATCCGACTGACAACTATATATGAGCATCATATTATGACACCAAACGAAGGATTTCAACATGTCTTCTCAAAAGCGACTGAAAAAGAAACATTTCTCAGCTGCAGAAATTTAAGTTTTATTATCAGAAGTTCATTCAAAACGCCACATTTTATTTTCAAGCATAGCCTATTAGTGGCGTATCAGGTCCTAAAAAAGGAAGTTTGGCAGCATATTACAGATCCTATTACTGGCTCTCATAATAAAAGTTAAAAGGAAAAACCGTATGTAATTAATATATATAATATTTTTTTCAAAATGCTGTGTAAATATGTACCCGATTAAGGTGAATTAAAATGCAGCCGTATTAATGAGCAAAACGTTTCAGACGTTAAACGCACTATTTACGCGTGGCTGGGAGCAGGTGTAGATTTCTTTCGTACCAACTAACATTTGGAAAATACGAACGTTTTAATGAATCCGAAAATGTACGCCAAAACCACTTTACACGCGATTTACACAAAAATTTGTTCTGCTCGTGTTTCATGAATGAGACCCAATGAATTTAAGGCAGGGGTGTCCAATCCTGCTCCTGGGGAGTTAACATCCTCAGATTTAGCTTCAACCCAAATTAAACACACCTGAACCAGCTAAAAGCTGGTTCACACGGGACGATTTTAAAATTGTCGGCCGATTTTCCAAACCTGAGAGACCCCACACACGGCGATAAAAAATCACGGGTCTAACAGTTTTGGTCGTTCAGTGTGTGGTGTGCAGCCACACGGCAATATCAACACATCACACACGAACCGATTTGACTCCCGAGCATTCCCAGGTCAGACGGGAAATCTCGCAAAATCCCTCGAGATCAAACGTGACTTCAGAGTAAACAATCATGGCGGACGAAGAGGATGCAGTGGCCATAGTTTGTGCTTTGTTTTTAACGGAAAAAAAAACATAAGAAAAACAAGAAAAGGCGATGGTCAAAGAGGTGGAGACAACGCGAGCATGGACTATACTTGCTATATCATAATATGGAGATAAGTTGTTGTTTTATCTCATAGAAATGTTGTTACGTACTACACAGATTAATAACCGTTGAAATAAACGTTCATATATTCGTTTCCATGTACTCTGGTGGACTGCAGTTGTGGATGTAGTTATGCCCATCGACTTTATTTGTATTTGTTATATTTGTTATATTATATACGCCGGCTGTTTTGATTTTGTTTCCCGGTACTCCCTCACTTGCCTCGTCACCTCGCTTTCTGATTGGCTACACGCCACAGTCCACAGGCTGCGTGATTGTTTGTCCTCGGGGGACACCACACACGAGAAGAAATCGGGCCAAATAAATCCAACATGTTGGATATCCCCGATTTGAGATCGGAGCGGTCCCGACGTTCTTCCGAGCAGAGGAGAGCAGTCTTAACACACCACACACGGCAGGAATATTTTATCAGATTATTTTACGATAATCGGAGCATCCTAAGATTGTCGGAAGGGGTGAATCGGGGCTAAAATCGGCCTAATTATCCTGCCGTGTGAACCAGCCTTAATCAAGTTGTTCAGGATCACTACAAACCTCCAGGCAGGTGTGTTGAATCAGGTTGGAGTTAAACCAACCATCTAACCCTCCAGGAGCGGAATTAGGCTGCTTTCACACTGGGCTTGTTTGCTGCGGTCCTAGCCCGAGCGCGATTGTTTCCGGCGACCCCCGCAGCTTATTACGTCATCACAAACGTGCATGACGCATGATAGAAAACAGAACGTGGGTCAATATATATATATATATATTTTAATATGATATTACTATCATCCCTTACATGTATTATATGTAACTAAATGCATCATAATAAGCTTTAAACGCATGCGCAGGTCACATTACTTCCTGAACAAGTGCGCACCCGAGTCCGTGTTGCCTTCACATTCACCCGAACCGCGGCACGGTTCGAGTGCAACCGAACATAGACCACTTCCTCCAGGTAGCCAAGACTACCTGGAGGAAAGCAACACGGACTCGGGTGTGCACTTGTTCAGGAAGTAATGTGACCTGCGCATGCGTTTAAAGCTTATTATGATGTATTTAGTTACATATAATACATGTAAGGGATGATAGTGTTGATGATTTACCTTGGATATGAGCGAGAGTTAGACTTCAGTGTGTTCGTGCATAGCGTGTGGAATCAGGACAACAAATTTGGAAATCCACTATCTCCTCAAAAGAGTTTGTTTGCAAGCAGCGGAAAACCACCTTATGCATCACACACACAGTAAACCTGTGTTGTTCACTCAGCTGCGCATAATAGCACTGAATTAATAAAAAAAATATATATATGTAGCAGGGTGAAGTGTTACCGGTGTTGATTATTGGCTAGTGTCATGTGAAAACGTTGAGCCTATCAGCAGTCTGCTGTCACGATATAAAAAGAGGACGTTTTTGTCACTTGGGATGCGTTGTCACCCGTACCGCCCCTTTACGGAAGTTGGCACTTATAAATGGGAGAGTATCTGGAGTGCCGCCTCTGCGTTCTGCTGCTGTGTAGGCTGCCCCTGGCTTTGAGCTCGTCAATGAACAAACTACTGCATGTTATCGTTAGCGACTGTGCATAGTACCGTGTTATGAACATCTTCCGATTGAGTGACAGGATCAAGGGTTTCACCTTTATATTATGAGACAAGATGCGCGTCTATTGATGTAACGCACTGCTGCCTTGCCTGGGCTGATTCCGGTCGTCTTTTGTTGGAGTGAACTTTTTTTCCTTTTTTTGGCGAGCCTGGACGATTCCTCGCCAAAGAGTGAAAGTAAAAGCGTGGCTGTTTCTCGTTTGCCCTGTGAGTGTGCGGGATATCGTGGCCTCACTTATTTTTTTGAACTGACTGTGTACTTTTTTGTTCTCTCTTTATTTTACTTTTTTTTTATTTCTGTCCTAAGGAAGGTGTATAGAGGAGGGGTTAGCCGCTGTTTAACGGGGTTCACGTTGAGTGTTGTGCTTATTGTGTGACCTTACTTCACCAGAGTGTGTGTGTGGGTATTAAGCGTGTTGTGTGTGTGTGTGTGTGAATTGAGGGTCACAGCAGGCCATCTCCCTCCCTTAAGCTTTCTTGTGTATTTGTATTATGTTGTATCCATTTTTTTTATTTATTGAAGTGTTGTAAAGTGTTTATTTTTTTCTTGTTGACACGTGAATATTTAGCCCTTGATGGTAATGTATTGATGATTTTAAATTTTGTATTGAATAAAGCTGCTTCATTTTTTTTGTACCCCCAGGCCTATGTCTCTCTGCTCACCCATTTTTCGGTAACGAACCTGTGCGCCCCCCTGTCTTGGGGCTGGCAGTTCCCGGTATATATACCGGGTGGCGTAGTTGAACGTTATATAATTGTTGTTGCTTTATACAGTTCCTTCCAGTACCTGACGCCACTGGCCACATTTGGCGTAGTCGGCAGGGTCTCCATATTTTGGGTGAGCTTGTATTTTGAGAAGTGAGTCTGGGAGTGCTTTTGAGGCAGTATATTTTTTTGTTGGTATTGTATGGTTGAAAAATATACATGTACATTTCTCCCTCCCTCTTTTTCTTTTCTCTTTCTTTCCTAAAGGCAAGGCAGCGGTGTGTTATTTGTGTAAAATCTCCTCGGTGTTGTGGTGAGTAGTGATGGAAGGGGAGTTACAAGAATTAAGGGAATTGGTAGCACAGCTAAAGGCTGATAATGAGAAATTGCGCCAAGAACGTGTATGTGCTCCAATGTTGTCAAATAATGGTGTTTCTAGTGTTGCAGAGGCTCCCGCCACCGTGTCCCAACCCGTGAGTGCTGGTGCCACCTCAGCTGAGAGGTTTGTGTTTGTACCTCGTGATCGGCGATGTCCAAAATTTAACGGCCGGGCTGGCATCAGCATTGACGAATGGGTTGAGGAAGTTCAGGCGTGTATGCAGGTGCGCCATCTTTCTATTGCTGATCGAGCGTTTTTTGTATTTGACCATTTGGAGGGGGAAGCACGGGAGGAGATTAGGCATCGACCTAGTGTTGAACGAGGGGATTGCGATAAAATTATTTCCGCATTGAGGGAATTGTATGGCTGTTCTCAGTCATATGTGGCTCTGCAGGAGGCATTTTTTTCTCGTAAACAACGTGAGGGGGAGACCCTATTAGAGTTTTCTTTAGCTTTGATGGGCCTTTGGAAGTCTGTTGAAGAAAAGTCCCCTTATGCTATGCCAAATTCAGAAACCCTTGTGCGTGACCAATTTGTAGAACATGTGATAGATAGCGCCTTACGTCGTGAGTTGAAACAATTGGTACGTCGCTTACCCTCCTCCAGTTTGTTAGAGGTCCGTAGTGAGGCTCTTAGGTGGGAGAGAGAGGGGTTGCCGGGGGTGATCGCCGTCGAAGCCAGTCGGTTCCTTTGGTTCCCGTTATGCAAGCCCAATTAAATCAGCTCTCTAAAAGTGTGACTCGGCTCCAGATGGTGGCTGAGTGTAGTCAAGCCCCTCGTGCACGTAGTCAATCTCCACACCCACGGAATCACTCTTCTCGTGGCAATACCATAATTTGTCGACGGTGTCAGCGACCTGGCCATTTTGCCAGGGAGTGTGACGGGGAACGTGTTCCTCCTCACCCTCCATCTTCTCGTATGGTCCCTCCTGTGGCTGGAGGTGGGCAGCCTTTTGCACAGCAGTTGTCGGAAAACTAGCACCCGCCGGGCTGCAGAGTCACAGCTCGGTTGGGGTAGATGGTGGCTCAAAGATTCTTCAGGGTTCTCGTTCAGTATCATCTTTAATGTCGTCATGTCCCCATTTGGTAGTTTGCATTGGTGGGGTTCAGGTGCCCTGCCTTATAGACACTGGCTCCATGGTTTCTACAATAACGGAGAGTTGTTTCTTACAAAATTTTGAACCGTGGGGTCAGGATCGTCTTCGGTCATGCCAGTGGTTGCAACTTCGTGCTGCCAACGGGTTGGACATCCCCTACATTGGTTATATGGAGTTGGATGTCGAACTCTGTGGCAGGTTAGTGCCAGGATGCGGGGTGCTGGTTGTCCGAGATCCTCCTGGGGGCTTGTGTTCCCAGGCACCGGGAGTTCTGGGAATGAATGTTCTCAGCCGATGTTACCAGGAGCTCTTTGGGCAGCATGGCTCTTCTCTTTTTGAATCTCCCTCATTGGTTAAGGTACCCAGTATTGTAACAGAGGCATTTCAATATTGTCATAAGGTATGCTCCCAGTCTTATTCTACTCGTGCGGGGTCAGTTAGGGTGCGCGGTCGTAAGGTACAACGCATCCCAGGTGGCATGTTACAACTAGTTACAGCAACTTGTTCAGAGCAGTTCTTGCATGACACTGTGCTTTTTGAGCCCCCTGAATCTGGCCTGCCAGCTGGACTGTTGGCCTCACCATCGTTGGTGCAGGTAAATCGAGGTATTGTTTCGGTGCCAGTGGTGAATGTGGGAACCACTGACATTGTGCTTTACCCACGCACTCATTTAGGAACTTTAACTAGTGTTTATGTTGTCAGTTTACCATCAGGGGTTACGGAGGTTAAAACTATCTCTGCTACCGTTAACGTGCAGGTCTCTCATGAGTTGCCTACGGTTGAAGAGCAGATAAAGGCTACTGATTTGTCTGTGTTGTCACTGGAGGATCAAGAACGTGTTCAGGCTCTGCTCTGGCAGTACCAGTCGGTGTTTTCTGTACATGAGGGGGATTTGGGGTGTACTACCCTGTTGTCGCATGAGATCCCACTGATGGATGATACCCCAGTTCGGCAGCGGTACCGTCGAATACCCCCATCGGAGTATGAGGTGGTAAAGGCCCATATCAATATGTTGTTGGAGGCTAAGGTGATACGCGAGAGTTGTAGCCCTTACGCATCCCCTATAGTTCTTGTCAAGAAAAAGGACGGTGGTCTGCGGATGTGCGTAGACTACCGTCAGTTGAATGCGAGAACTAGAAAGGATGCGTTTCCTCTTCCTCGTATTGAGGAGTCATTAGATTCACTGACAGGGGCCCGTTGGTTTTCCACCATGGATTTAGCTAGCGGATACAATCAGGTCCCTGTCAGTGAACAAGATCGGCTTAAGACTGCATTTTGTACGCCATTCGGCTTATTTGAATGGAATCGCATGCCTTTTGGCCTTTGCAACGCACCTAGTACGTTTCAGCGTTTAATGCAGCGTTTATTCGGTGATCAACAGTGTCAGTCATTGTTACTGTATCTGGATGATATTGTAATTTTTTCATCTTCAGTTAAACAACATCTGGAACGACTGGAGCTTGTTTTGAGTAGGTTGCAGTGCGAAGGTCTTAAGGCAAAGTTAGAGAAATGCGCCTTCTTTCGTTCGGAAGTCACATATTTGGGTCATGTGATTTCAGCCGATGGTGTTTCCACCGACCCCAAGAAGATTGAGGCTGTGGCCCAGTGGCCACAACCTACTAGTGTGTCAGAGCTTCGCTCCTTCTTGGGCTTTGCGAGTTATTACCGCCGTTTTGTGGAGGGGTTTGCTAAATTGGCAGCCCCTCTACATCGGCTGGTTGCAGAGTTTGGTGGCACAAAGTCTCGGAAGAGAGCAGAGCCAGGTTTTGCAAGTGGCTGGACTACCCACTGTCAGAGAAGTTTTGAGAGTTTGAAGGGTAAGCTCATTTCTGCTCCGGTGCTCTGTTATGCAGATTTTTCCCTCCCTTTTATTTTGGAGGTGGACGCTAGCCTGGGTGGGTTAGGTGCAGTCCTTTCCCAGGAGCAGGGTGGCAAAGTAAGACCTGTGGCATATGCAAGCCGTGGCCTAAGACCCACAGAATGTAATATGTCAAACTATAGTTCTATGAAACTAGAGTTTCTGGCATTAAAGTGGGCCATGGCTGAGAAATTTAGAGAATATCTATTAGGCCATAAATGTGTGGTGTATACTGATAACAATCCTCTCAGCCATCTGACCTCAGCTAAATTGGGGGCTACAGAGCAGCGCTGGGCATCACAGCTTGCTTGTTTTGATTTTGAAGTTAAGTATCGGCCTGGGAGGTGTAATAAGAATGCAGACGCCTTGTCTCGTCAGAATCCACCCGTACTGGAAGTGGCAGGTAGCCTGTTCCCAGGTACAGGGGTTCCCGCTTCGGTACGTCAGGCTGTCGCTGTACCATTGGCTCCTGTTGCTTGTCAGGCCATGGTGACTGCCTTACCGGGTCATTCGCTTGATCATATCGGGGGCTTACAATAGGCTGACCCAGTAATCGGTGAGATTCTGGGGTTTTGGAGAAAGCAAGAGTTCCCTGGGCCTCTTGAGCGGCGGCAGCTTTCACAGGCTGCTCTAATTCTTCTTCGGCAGTGGGACCGCCTGGTGGAAAAGCAGGGAGTGATTTATCGTCGAATTTTTCGTCCTGATGGTGGGGATGAGATTTTGCAAGTAGTTCTACCTTCTGTACTGCAGCGTGACGTGTTGCAAGGGTTGCATCAAGAACACGGGCACCAGGGCATTGAACGCACTACTGAGTTAGTGCGTCAGCGGTGTTATTGGCCTGGTATGACAGCCAAGGTGGCACGATGGGTTCAGGAGTGTGAACGATGTCAAGTGGCCAAAGACACTGAACCGGCTGCCCGTAGTTTTATGGGACATTTGCTAGCGTCCCGGCCAAATGAAATCTTGGCCATCGATTTCACGTTGCTTGAAGCCTCTCGTTCAGGCTTGGAGAATGTTCTTGTAATGACGGATGTGTTCACGAAGTTCACTCTTGCTGTCCCTACTAGGGATCAACGGGCCGAGACTGTAGCACAAGTGCTGGTGTGTGAATGGTTCTATAAGTTTGGGGTACCTGTACGAATTCATTCTGATCAGGGCCGAAACTTTGAGTCCCTTCTGATCCAGCAATTGTGTAAGCTTTATGGGGTTGAGAAGTCTCGCACTACACCATACCACCCAGCTGGTAATGGTCAGTGTGAGCGCTTCAATAGAACATTGCATAACTTATTGCGCACCTTACCAGTTTCAAGGAAAAGAGACTGGGTGTCATGCCTCCCTCAGGTGCTCTTTTCATATAATACCACTCCACACCAGGCCACAGGTGAGTCCCCACACTTCCTTATGTTTGGTCAGGAGCCGCGGCTCCCCATCGATTTCCTGTTGGGCAGAGTGTCTGAGCCAGTGGCGGGTGAGGTGCATGAGTGGATTATGGAGCACCAGACACGGTTACAAGTAGCCTTTGATGGGGCAAGAGATCGTTTAAAGGTAGCCGCTGATCGTCGGAAAACATCTTTTGATCTGCGGGTCCATGACGCACCACTTGAGCAAGGGCAGCTGGTTTATCTCCGGGAATGTGGAAGGCAGGGCCGACACAAGATTCAGGACTTGTGGAGCTCTGTGGTGTATAGGGTGATAGAAGCGCCTAGGGTAGGTGGCTCGGTTTATACTATTGCACCGGTGGATGACGGGGGTAAGATCAAGCGGGATCACCGGTCATTGTTAAAAGTTCAGGTTCAAGGGAGCCCTGTTCAAATACCCCGTGTCGCTCATGTGGTTGAACCAGAACAGAGTTTACAGGATAGTTTGGATGAGGTGGACTTGTGGGTAGCCTTGCCAGAGTCATCTCAGGCAACTTGCGTTCCTGTCCCTTTTGAAGGGTCAGTTGTGTGTGAGGGAGCTGTGGCTATAAATGGGCCAGGTCCTCCTTGCGAGGTGGAAATAAGTCAAGGTTCATCACTAGACTTGTCAGTTCTGAGTCAGCCGCGAGAGGCTGAGGTTTTGCCTCGTAAGTCAAGGAGGCCAACAGCTGGCCAACATTCAAATGTTCATCATTTGCCCAGAGCAGTTGGAGAAGCTGCAGAATGCATTAGGGTGCCCTCTGGTGCAATGTCTAGTGCAGTTTTAGCTGTTTTTAGGCCATGGGATTGACTCCAGGTTTGGGATTTATCGTCGGGGCGACGATTTATAATGTGGGGGTGGAATGTAGCAGGGTGAAGTGTTACCGGTGTTGATTATTGGCTAGTGTCATGTGAAAACGTTGAGCCTATCAGCAGTCTGCTGTCACGATATAAAAAGAGGACGTTTTTGTCACTTGGGATGCGTTGTCACCCGTACCGCCCCTTTACGGAAGTTGGCACTTATGAATGGGAGAGTATCTGGAGTGCCGCCTCTGCGTTCTGCTGCTGTGTAGGCTGCCCCTGGCTTTGAGCTCGTCAATGAACAAACTACTGCATGTTATCGTTAGCGACTGTGCATAGTACCGTGTTATGAACATCTTCCGATTGAGTGACAGGATCAAGGGTTTCACCTTTATATTATGAGACAAGATGCGCGTCTATTGATGTAACGCACTGCTGCCTTGCCTGGGCTGATTCCGGTCGTCTTTTGTTGGAGTGAACTTTTTTTCCTTTTTTTGGCGAGCCTGGACGATTCCTCGCCAAAGAGTGAAAGTAAAAGCGTGGCTGTTTCTCGTTTGCCCTGTGAGTGTGCGGGCGATCGTGGCCTCACTTATTTTTTTGAACTGACTGTGTACTTTTTTGTTCTCTCTTTATTTTACTTTTTTTTTATTTCTGTCCTAAGGAAGGTGTATAGAGGAGGGGTTAGCCGCTGTTTAACGGGGTTCACGTTGAGTGTTGTGCTTATTGTGTGACCTTACTTCACCAGAGTGTGTGTGTGGGTATTAAGCGTGTTGTGTGTGTGTGTGTGTGAATTGAGGGTCACAGCAGGCCATCTCCCTCCCTTAAGCTTTCTTGTGTATTTGTATTATGTTGTATCCATTTTTTTTATTTATTGAAGTGTTGTAAAGTGTTTATTTTTTTCTTGTTGACACGTGAATATTTAGCCCTTGATGGTAATGTATTGATGATTTTAAATTTTGTATTGAATAAAGCTGCTTCATTTTTTTTGTACTCCCAGGCCTATGTCTCTCTGCTCACCCATTTTTCGGTAACGAACCTGTGCGCCCCCCTGTCTTGGGGCTGGCAGTTCCCGGTATATATACCGGGTGGCGTAGTTGAACGTTATATAATTGTTGTTGCTTTATACAGTTCCTTCCAGTACCTGACGCCACTGGCCACATATATTGACCCACGTTCTGTTTTCTATCATGCGTCATGCACGTTTGTGATGACGTAATAACACACCAGGGTTTGATAGAATCCAGTTCGCCGGAAACAATCGGGCTCGGAGTCCATAAGACCGCAACAAACGATCCCAGTGTGAAAGCAGCCTTAGACACTCTTGGTTAAGTGACATGAGCTGGTTACATCCACTATTAAATATTATTTTGGTGCTGAACAAAAAGGTAACAAACAACAGTTGTTGTTCCACATCACTGGTGATTTATTTACAATAAAAGTATACAAGTGTACATATTTGAAATTAATGTTTTTATTTTTCAAGACAGGGAGGGGGTGAATGGATAAATGAAAAGAAAAACAAAGGATTGAACCAATAAAGCAGGTACTTTAACCATTCTATATTTTACAGACAACAAACCAAAGAATGAGGACTGCAGCATTGGTATATGCGAGAGACTCCTTCTAAATTCATGAAGATATGTGAGGTAAGCTGAAACCTTTAAGGCTAAACAAGGGAAAATTTAGATCTCTTAATTTTCAGGGGTGTGGGGACTTTAAATTGTTTGTGAAATTGGTTTTAAGTAATAGTACCTTAATTTTGTTTTCATTCTGCAAAGCCCAGTGACCGTGAAGAGGATGTGATCAAGGGTGTGGTGATCGGAATCCTAGTGGTTGTGGAAAATGTGATGGAGCCTCTCCCAGAATTCTACAATAGCCGTGTTTCCACTATCGAGCTAGGACCGGGCGTGCTAGTGCGTGCCAGGGCCAGTCGCGTTTCCACTGTCACTTCCGGGGCTTGATCGTGCCTCGCCGGGGCTTCCTCGGGGCCAACGGCCAGGTTTTTTCGGCCCGACGAAAACCTTGGGCCAAAGCGGGCCAGCTGGGGCTTGAGGAGGGGTTACGAACAAAGGCGGAGTTTCTAAGCGTCTGGAGAGCGTCAGCGCGGATCATTTCAGAAAGATAACAGCTTTAACACCAGCATTAAAGACGTTTTAAAATAAGTTGAGCTTAAAATTCACTCTTAGTAAGCAGCAAGTGTTTGAAATAACTTGATCAGATGTGGATTATAATCACTAAACAAGGCAGAAATATTTATAAGCGATGTAAAAGACTATGCACGCCAAACATTAACGTTATATAGTAAACATGTTTAAAATGACCGCTTGGATAAATCAGACGTCAGCTTCTTATTCTCTATCACATTTATTAAGTAACATTGTATCTGTCGTTTCGTGAGTTTAGCTCGACGTTGCATATCATCAAAATATAATAATGATTTTTGTTTGGGAGCTTTTATAAAAATAGAGAGTCTGCGCTGAGGATCATTTCAAAAAGATAACCGCTTTAACATCAGCAGCATTTAACACTTTTTTTTAAATAAGTCGAGCTCAAAACTCTCTTTCAGTCAGCAGTGAGTGTTTGAAATAACTTGATCCAATGTGGATTATAATCACTAAACAAGGCAGAAATATTTATAAGCGATGAAAAAGATATGCACGCTAAACTTGTTACCATAGTAAACATGGTAAAATATGACCGCTTGAAGAAATTAGATCAGCTTCTTATTCTCTATCACAATCGTGTATTTATTAAGTAACTTATATTATCTGTCACAAGCCTCGTCTCGAGAGTTTTTCTCACGTTGCCTATCATAAAATAATATAGCCAAACAATGTTTTTTGTTCGGGACCTTCATTCTAAATATGACGGCTGTGGCTAATAAGCAGAAACAGACTCACTGAATAAGCAGGCTATTTTCATGAGCGTTAAAAATAAATAAATAAAATAGAAATAAGTGTATTTATGTGTGAATTATTTTGAGTCCTGATAAATTAAAACAATATGATCAATGTATCACTTATTCTATAGTTAAAACATCATGCTTTTGCATTTGAATATATAACAAAGCATGCAAACAAACTGCCGCTTTTATCATCTTCGTTTTGTGATCGCGCATGTTCCAGTGACGTATTTCTTAGTTTTCTGATAACTTCTCTTTGTTGGTGAAATAATGAGGTTGCATGACGTTGTTCTGAGAGGCGTGTAAAGGGCGTGTTTTAGTGACGTGCAGCGGTGCTTCAAGCTCCACTGTGGAAACCCTGCGCTATTCTGGCCTTGGTGCTACTGGCCCGGGGATATGAGCCCCGCCCGGCCCGCTTTAAGTCCTGGCTCGCACTGGCCCGACAGTGGAAATGCGGCTAATGACGTTGCCCTGGTGATTGAGGAAGAAGTGGTGATGCGTCACCTGAGTGACATACCTAATGCTTTTCTGAACCTGATGGGCCTGGTGTATGCATTAAACCTCGATAACCTAAGGAATTAAAATTCACTTTTGAAGTGATACAGCGCCTGTTCATTGGAGTTGGATCAGACTCATGCACCGCAAGAGTTCACTCTTTGAAGAGCAAGTTGCTGAGATAAGAAACTATTTTCTCCTTCTTGCTACTATTAGCACTTAAACCGTTACACTGTTTTAAATATTAAGACCATTGTTATTTTAGATTTCATTGTTTTAAGTGTAACATTGGTATTCTTGAATTGCTTTTGAAACAGACTGTTTTCTTGTTTCCTTGTCCTGCTTGACGTTTGATTGGGAATTGAAGAATTTTATTTGAAGTTGTTAAACAGCTTATAGTGAATTCTTCATGTACTCCTGTTCCTGCAATGAAAATATCTGATAGTGACAAGGAGAGTTATTTGTACTATTCTCTAAGAATGGGTCTGTGCATGAAGAAGTTTGCACATGCTTGTGTGAGCTGAATATATGTGAGGGTTTTTCTTGTGATGTTTTCATATCTTTGCAAGCTAATAGTTTTTGAGTGCAGTGCATCTGTTTAAAAAAATAAATGCTGAGAGATTCAATTTTGCACACTGAAAACCCTAATAAGTTGACTGAACTAAATTTATTGAGTAAACTTGTTGCCTCAATTTAATTGAGTAATGGAGTCTCCCAAAACTTACATTTTTAAGTTTATTTAACTTGACGGTTTTGTAGACTACCTAAATCCCTCAGAGGTTTAAATGTTGATACTTGATTCATTTGAAGTCACCATTGTGGTGGAAAGTGTTTGGTTTAGTTGGGATCTTGGTCCAGTTACTTCTTGGGTTAATTTGTCTCTTGCTGCTGTATTGGTGTATTTTAAAACGCTGTTTTTGTGGTGAAAAAAGACAAATTTAAATGAGCTCAGGTGTTATTTGATGTTTTTTGTTGTTGAGAAAGTCATCACATAATACGTATTTGAGATCATAAAATAAGTTTTGTTTGATATTTTTAACAGGCACCAGGAGTAAAATACTTATT
Organism: Carassius auratus; assembly: GCF_003368295.1. Classification (NCBI taxonomy): domain Eukaryota; kingdom Metazoa; phylum Chordata; class Actinopteri; order Cypriniformes; family Cyprinidae; genus Carassius; species Carassius auratus. Next base: position 24,988 of record NW_020527819.1, read on the forward strand.
TTAAAGATGGACGAAATGAATGCGTTTGAAATAATTTGAGTAAAAGAATCAATCAAGTACTCACACACACAGACTTCTAGATTTAGCATATGCATCACAATAATGGTGACAAACAAAAGAGCTCCATAGCACAAACTCCTCCTTATTTTCCAGCCTTTTTTGTTCTGATTGTCACCATTGATGTGATGCATATCCAAAATCTTGATGTCTGTTTGTGACGACGTGATCGGTTTTCTAAAAGTAAGTACATTGTTTTATCTACAAAGTTTATATCCATAAAAGTATATCCATAGTTGCAGCAATACATTTTATTTTACTATAATTAGTCACCATTACAAGCAAGATATGTGTATGTTAGATCTCAAGTCTCTTTGCCACAGTAACAGTGTTTTACAACACACAAGTTACAGCAGCAAGAGACAAGCTTACACCAACAAAGAGCTGATAACACCTGAGCTCTTTTAAACTTTGTCTTTTTTTGCCACAAAAACAGCATTTTAAAATATACTGTTATAGCAGCAAGAGACAAGCGAACATAAGAAGTATCTGGACCAAGATCCCAACTAAACCAAACATTTTCCACCACAATGGTGACTTCAAATGAATCAAGTATGCACATTTAAACCTCTGTTAATTCTCAATAAGAGCTTCTCTAGATGTCTGACAGAAATAAAGTCACAGAACCTTGTAAGGAGGATATGTGAACGTCTATATCGGATGTACAGAAGACATAAAAAACATTAAAAAAAGACGTCATAAAAACGTTCTCTCCTCAGTGGATGTCTTTTCAATGTCTGCAAAGACATAAAAAGACTTTTTTTTTTTTTTTTACAGTGCAGTATAGGGTTTACTGTATTTTAATAAATATTGAGACAGTTTGTCAAAAGGTCAAAGTTTAAATATGCTGTTATTTGTTTTACTTCAGTGTGCTGTCAAAAATAAGAACATCATTTTCAGTTAAATTTACATGTTGAGTTAACTTAAATATATAAGTACACTTGAAATTAGTACCAAGTTAAGTGAACATAATTGTTTAAGTACGTTAAATTAGCATCAAGTTTGGTGAACTGATTGATTTAAGTACAATCTACAAAACCGTCAAGTTAAATAAACTTAAAAATGTAAGTTTTGGGAGACTCCATTACTCAATTAAATTGAGGCAACGAGTTTACTCAATCAATTTAGTTCAGTCAACTTATTAGGGTTTTCTACAAAACCTTCAAGTTAAATAAACTTAAATATGTAAGTTTTGGGGGACTCCATTACTCAATTAAATTGAGGCAATGAGTTTACTCAATCAATTTAGTTCATTCAACTTATTAGGGTTTTCGATCTAACGAGTTAAGCAGAAACTTAACTGTCATGTTCTTTCGCTCAAAGGAAACCGATTGGGCCACTTCATCAAATACTTAAGTTGTAATTTCAATAATCATCTCAAAATCACGTACCACAAGGATTTAAATTAACATATTTCACCAGTAGAAATCATGCAAAACAACTTTATATCTACATAATTTTAGTCACCGAACATAGTACACGAAGAAAAACTTCCTCTTGAATTGTAGTTCAGCAACCAAACAGACCAAAAGGACAAATTTTGTAATCCACCAATCAGTGCTTTTGTTCTCTTGTTGCTAGGCAGAATTTCTCCAATGGCCAATCACATTAAAGGAAGAACAGAGTGAAGTTGAGTTTTTCGAAAGGATTACTCATGATTTTGAGCTCACAACACTTGAAATCTTAAGTTTATGCATTTTGAAGGTAAATTAGTTAAATTAACTCATATTTTTAAGTGACAGGGCCAAAATGCAAAATTTTAAGTAATGTTTAGTCAACATTACTTGATTTTTTAAGTCAAGGCAATATTAGGGTTTACAGTGCAGCTGTGTTGATTTCATTTAAAAATCTGGTTCCAGGTAGATATCTAGAACTTCTTGTCAAAGCAAGCAATGAAGTCTAGTAAACTCAAAATGTTAAGTTGTGATGTTGATGAAAAATTACTATTTTATGTCAATTAGACTTGGTTAATGGTTGTGAAAACATGAAAAATTAAGTTCAAACAATACGTTTTTAAGTTGACTTAACAAAAAAATCTAAATGCTTATTAATTGATACAGTACGTTGGCCCAATTTACTGCAAGTTATTTCAACAAATACATATAAGTTGAGTGAACTTAACTCCTAATGTTGGCTAAACTTAACTGAGTCAATGCAATAAGATGACTTGACCAAGTCAAGTTGTGTCAACAAATCATTTTTTACAGTGAGCTATGCATAGAATAGCAGTGATACAAGATATCAAAAAAAGGATAAACAAACGCTATACTAAATTTTTATGTAAATGTAAATAGATATATGTGATCTCTGAGGGTCCTAGAAAATGTTTCAGCACACTTCACGTTTTATAATTTATAATTAATACTCAGGGTGTTTTAGAAATTGATGTAAACTTGAATAAATCAAGAAAACGTTTATACAGTGCTTGTGTATATATATTCATATATATATATATATATATATATATATATATATATATATATATATATATATATATATATATATATGTTAATGTTGAATTCTGAAAATGTTGAATTATATTCTAGAATTTATTTGAGCTCTATAACAATCCAATCTATGTGAACATTTATAATCAGCAAGTTAAATATTCAGCACATCAATATCTTTGAATGATAATCTTTCTCACAGATTTTCAGTCTAATCAGTGCAGAATCAATGATGATTGTAGTAATGAAGCATCTTCATTACATGGTTGTGTTTATATTATCTTTTGTGTTTTCCTGTGTCTTTTAAAGAGTGTTCTTAAATACTATTAGTTGAATTATATTCTTTGTCAAGCACATCATTACAGCCAATATGAGACACTACTATGTCTCTTAACTACTCCCTATAAACATACAATATATTTAAAGGCAGACATAGTTATGAAGGTTAATAAGGTCATAGAAAATGTAAATGTACCTTTAGGGGGCACCCTATGCAAACTTACTTCTCCTCGTCCTCTTTAAAAAGCCTCCACTCCGTTGTTTGTGACGTTGATACTTTAGCCTGCTCTTTTCATAACATGACAATGGATATTGTGTCTAAACTGGGTTTTATCTTCATGTTTGCTCTCACAGAATGTAAGATTGTCTTGAAAACCTGATTTGATGATCAGACTTATTTGTGTGCACTGTTGTAAATGTACAAAAATTGTTTTTCAGTCTGTTGGTGTCAAACACTGACTGAGTCTGAGTCAGTGGTTATTAAACCTGGAGGATCTCACAGACTCATCTGTACATTCTCTGGATTTAGTAGTGACCCAGACTTAGCTTGGATCAGACAGACTGCAGGAGGAGGTCTGGAGTGGCTGGCGTACATCTATAGTGATGGTAGTAGTTATATATTCTACTCTCAGTCTGTTCAGGGACGCTTCACCATCTCCAGAGACAACAGCAAGAAACAGATGTATCTGCAGATGAATAATATGAAGAATGAAGACACTGCTGTATATTATTGTGCAAGAGAGACACAGTGATGAATACAGCTACAGCACTGCACAAAATCTGAAAACAACCATATAAACAGTTCAGTGAGCTCACAATACAAAACCTCAGTGAATAAATTTAATTAAACATCTAAATAATTAGATTTATCTTTTACAACTCTATCAAATGTCTTCAGGAGAATTTGCATGGAGGCACAAGTCATACAGTATGGACAAACTGTTTGATGTTTTTGGTGAAGCTCTCATTATTTACTTTTGTTAAGAATGTTTAATACAACAGCAAGGTGATTATTTTTAATCTTAGCTGAATTTTTCTATTTGACATTACAGAATGTTGGGTCGAGGTTTGAACCTGAGTCCTTTAGACAAATTCTGAGTCTCTGGTCTATCCTGCCTTACAGTTTTACAAAGAACTACTAGGTAATTATTATTATTATTATTATTTTCTTTAGTCATTTCTAATCTCAGGATAATCTATTTCTAACTGACTGTAGTTAAAAATATTTATATAGTCACAGAAACAGATGGGATCTCAGAGCATGTTGTTCACATGGACAGTTGCTAATGGCGTCTCACGGATTGAAAACACACAACACCTGGTTTTTAAAACAGTCCATTTCCAGAATTAAAATAAATGAATAAATAAATCAGACATTGTTTCCATACACACAAGCTGACATTCCATAATTGTAATTTGAGATCCTGAAAAGCAACGCAATCACTTTTGAAAAAAAAGAAAAGAAAAAAAATAATGTTAACATTTACTTGAAGAATGTAATAGTATTAATACATTAATAAATGTTGAATAGTACATTATAGTAATTATTCACTGCTTCAACAAGAGGGACTCCCAAACTTACAGTGAAATCATGACTTTGTCTGAAAATGTAAATTGTTGAGACATATATTATATACCTTTTTATGTAAAATAATTAAATTGTAGAGACAAAAAATTATATCACAAAAAAAAGTAATCAAAAACAGAGCTATGAAATTAAGATCAAATTAGTTTAAAGTAAATGTGGTTAAGTTGGAGTTCATGTGTAATTCTGGAAGTATTTCAGTAACACCTCCTCATATTTCCACCCACATCTTACTTCAGCACTTTATATACAGCTCAAAAATGTGGCATATGCAAATTCACTTTCCACTTCACCTGTATATAATCACAACTCAGCTCAACAATTGGCAAACATTAAATGATCATTTCCATACACCCGTATAGTTACAAAGCAGTCAAGGTGTTTTAACAATGATGTCAAAAAGCATTTGTCTGTTCATTATTGTAGTGATTTTAACTCAAGGTAAGTTTGACATTTTCCTTTTTTTTTTTTTTTCTAGCCAAGAGCATTCAATATACTAATGGATGCTCTACATCAATGTAATTTATTTATTTTTATTCCACAGGTATCAGTGGTGATGAAATCCGGTTGGATCAGTCGTCTGCTGAGATAAAGAGACCTGGAGAAACAGTGAAGATCTCCTGTAAAATATCTGGTTTTACAATGACACGCTACTTCATGCACTGGATACGACAGAAACCAGGGAAAGCTCTGGAGTGGATTGGGAGAGTTAACTCTGGCAGTAGTTCTAGATCTGATTATCTTATTTACGCAGACTCCATGAAAAATCACTTCACTATGAGTGAGGACGTGTCTCAAAGTACACAGTATCTTGAAGCCAAGAGTCTGAGAGAAGAGGACACTGCTGTTTATTACTGTGCTCGAGAGACACACTGACTCCATCTGATGAAGCAGCTCTACAAGCACTGACAGTAACTGAAGTGAGAAGATTTCAATTAGCTTGATACCTCAATCCACATTAACATTACAACAAATTTAATCTTGATTGCAATAAAAATGTGTACATTTTAGCTTTCCACCTTCAAATTTGGATAGTTTTCTTTATTTATTTATTATACTATTCTCTCATTTCTAAAGTCTGTAACACTTTATAATAACGTTCAGTTATAAGTAATTTATAAATGATTAATTAATGTCATTGTTATTGAACTAATCATTTACAAAACATAACTACACATTCTTAAATGATTCATATGTCATAATTTAACATTTTAGTAATGTTGTGTTTCATAGAAGACAGCTGTCTATACCCTCACCAGTCAAACATACTATACACAGCAGAACACACTACTAAGTGTTCAACTCCTGTTGTAGATGCTGTGTAAATTCATGAATTTTATTTATGCGTTTCAACATAATCTATAACAGGTGTTGAACACGTTGTAGTGTGTACTGCAGTGTAAGTGCTGACTGGTGAGGGTATAGACAGCTTTCTTCTCTGACACACATGGAGTCTTTAACTCTGTGCACCTGATGTGAGCTTCAGTGGAAGGTAAAACCAGTTGAGATGTTAATTTTCTCACTAGATCCCACACAGAACACAGGTCTGTGCTGATGAGTGAAAGGATTTAACACAAGCCACTGGAATCACCTGACTAAGGCATTTATAAATGTTTATCCACTTCAAAACACATTAATTACTCTTCTTAAAAAATAGTGCTCTAGCATAACTACATGTTTGTGCTTTTGAACACAGACCTTACAACTTTGACAATATATCATATATTGATTATTTACTAATGGCTTATTCATAATTTGTTCATGATTAACAATTATTGAGATAATTATACAAAACAATTTTGAGATAAATACTTAAATCATTTATAAGTGATACATACTGTATCAACTAATAACTTATAAGCCCCCTACTAATGATCTGTTTGATTAATTTATTGATTTTAACTTTATTTAAGATAACTTACAACACATTTGTAAATTGATAGCACACCATTAATGAAACATTTATGAATGTATAGTCATGTTTTGTAAACGATTTGTACATAATTAACTACTAACTTATATGTTACTTATAACTGAATTACTAAAACATTACTAAAATGTTAACTTATTACTTATTAATCATATATGAAAGTGTAGTCCTGATTTGTAAATTATTAGTTCACCATTAACTAATCATTTATAAATGACTTATAACTCAATATTATTATAAAGTGTTGCCACTAAATTTTTTTTTTTTTTTTTTCTGGAATAGAAGATGTGATTAGAATCTAACCTAAATAACATTATAATTTTGAGGTATGGAAAAACTTGCATTTTTAGTTTTGGGTGAACTATATTCTTACATGTATTATGTATGTGTGTATTTCTTTTTAAAATCAAAATGTTGATACGTATGTTCAAATTATGTAGATATACAAACATTTTTTTTTTTATTTTTTTTTGCTTTGATTATTGAAGGGAAGCTTAAAAGTTAATTTAAACTCCCCTGTCCTCTCTGTCCCACTCCAGCCTCCTAAAGGATCTTTACCTACGCCTTAAAATGTCCAACCCAGCACCAGTCCTCCAAAGTCACTGCAAACAGACAAACTACCAAAAACACCAATCATAAAAACATCTAAAATTTACTGCAACCACACCAACGACAGTAACACCCTGATTTATTTACTAGTATGCCAGAATTAGTAACAAATATATTTGAGTTAATGCAATTTGAAATGTGCTTTTGCATTTACATTTACATTTAATCATTTAGCAGACGCTTTTATCCAAAGCGACTTACAAATGAGAAGAAATTTTGGAAACATATTGTACAATAATTAAATAAATAAAGCATTAACTCATCAAGTCAACTTAAATATTTGTACATATAACTTAGATAAAACAAAAAAGATTTTTTTTTTTTTACTTTACAGCAATGTTTCACATTTTTACCCAGTTATTACTAATTCTTACATATAGTGAAGAAATCAGGCTGTTACTGTCATTGATGCAGGTGCAGTAAATGTTAGAGGTTTTTATGATTGGTGTTTTTGTTAGTTGTTAGTTTGTGCGTTTACAGTGGTTTTGGAGGACTGGTGCTGGGATGTGGCATTGGAGTATGACAGAGAGGACAGGGGGGTTTAAGTTCACTTTTCAGCGTCCCTTTAGTCATCAAAGCAAAAAGTAACCTTTGATACCACATAAAACCCCTGTACTGCCCTAAAAACTAAATAAATTGTGAATTATGTATTATATCAATCAGAATTCAATTAAAACTAAATACTCAGTTCCAGTGTTGCCAGAGTTACCTTGTTTTTCAGAGTATATGCAAATGCAATGATGTTTTAGGGAGGGTCAGTGTTGTTAAAATTTAGAAAGACTTGAGCTATAAAACAAAAGTCTGAGTCAGTGTTTGTGTCCAGTTGAAGTGAAGATAAATATTTTACAGTTCACAGTTTCGGGGTGATGATGGAAGTGTTACTGCATTTAGTTCTGCTGTTGATCATTTCATGTGAGAAACTCTTAATGTTTTCTGAATTGTTGAGGGCATCTCAATTTTCTGAATCATCTAACATTATTTGTTTAATCTTTTTCAGCTGTTAGTGGTCAGTCTTTGACCTCCTCAGATTCTGTGGTGAAAAAGCCTGGAGAATCAGTGACTCTGTCCTGCACTGTGTCTGGATTCTCAATGAGCAGCTACTGGATGGGCTGGATCCGTCAGAAACCAGGGAAAGCACTGGAGTGGATTGGATATATAGATTACGGCTCAAGTGCATATTATGCTCAGTCTCTACAGGGACAGTTCTCCATCACCAAAGACACCAGCAAAAACATGCTGCATTTAGAGGTGAAAAGCCTGAAGACTGAAGACACAGCTGTTTATTACTGTGCTAGAGACTCACAGTTACTCAAAAGACTGCAGGACTGAACAAAAACTATTCATGCAGCAGATCACGGAAGAAAGTGACAATGATGAAAGTGACGATGACAACTATTGTTTATGTACAAGATAAGCAAGATAAGGCCAAGCTTGGGGTTTTATTTCTATTTTTTACTGACTTTCTTTGTACTGATGTAAAATCAGCTGGGGATGGAAAAATTCTAATTAATTGCACCTTCTATAAACCCTCCATATTTAACTTCTCAGTAATTTGTCAGTGGGTCAAAAAATGGTCCTCAGAATTACGGACTGTAAAAAAATAATTTTACATTTAGAAATTTCTAGAATATCTGTTTCGGGTTTTTTGTTAGTGTAAAAACTTTTCCAAAATAAAAAAAGTAAGTAAGTGAAATTTTCACTTATTTTTTAAAAAATCTTGAAGTGTTCCTGTAGCTCAGTGGTAGAACATTGCATTAGCAAGTACAAGGTTGTGGGTTCGATTCCCTGGGAACACATGATAGGTGAAAATTGTTAGCCTGAATGCACTGTAAGATGCTTTGGATAAAAGTGTCTGCTAAATACATTAATTTAATATTATTTAATTAAATTTTACTCAATAAAATGTATTTATTATTATTATTTTTTACTTAACTTAGTTAAGTAGATTTACTTAATTTCCAAATGTGTTAAATTTACTTGAAAAATGCTTGTGCAAAAACTTGCCAAATAAAAATTAAGTAAATTTACTTATTACTTTTTTCAGTGAAGGAAGGTTCGCCATCTCCTGAGACAACAGTAGGAAGCAGGTGTATCTGCAGATGAACAGCCTGAAGAATGAAGACACTGCTGTATATTATTGTGCAAGAGAAACACAGTGACTGAAATGAACACAGGCCAAGACAGTAGACAGATAAGATATTTTTACACAAAATAATAACAGATGCATCTATAATATTTGGAGATTACAGTATTTAAATAAGAAAAAAAAAATATGCTCATGTTATTCTGTTGTTTGGAATTGTCTTGAACACTATTAAAAAAAGGTCTCTAGAGTCTGTCTTAACAAAAATAACATTGTAGAGACTGTGTTTATGACTAAAATAAAGTCCTGCACCCAATTTTACCAAAAATGTCACTATTTATCTGTTTGAATAAAGTCCTAAAAAGCATTCACTAACTGTAAATATAATACCAATTATCCATGTTATTAAACTATAATATTATTTCAATCTCAATAGATGCTACTATTGTCCTTGAAATTAACCTCAAAGCATTCAAGCTCAACAGACTCCACTGATTTTGCTAAATTGGGGCTTAGATGCAAATGAACTGATGTCTGTTTCATATTTAAACAGCTACACTGTGGAGTGCAGGACTCATCACCAGATCAGCCTTCAAATAAACCATGTTTACTTCATTTCTCTTGCTGTTGCTGGCTGCTGTGTCTTGTAAGTGAATCCCCTGAATAAACAAACAGTTTTCAGTGTAAATATTAATATTCATAAATCTAAATGTTGTGTTTATCCACAGGTATTGACTGTCAGGTTGTGCTCACACAGTCTGAACAGTCAGTAGTTGTGTCTCCAGGTGCTTCCTACAAACTGACCTGTGCCTGCAGTGGGTTTACTGTTAGTAGCACTAACATGAACTGGATCCGTCAGGCACCTGGAAAAGGACTGGAATGGATTATTTATTATTATTCAGATGCTTATAAGAGCTCAGCTCAGTCAGTTCAGGGCAGATTCACAGCATCTAAGGACAGCTCTAATCTCTATCTGCACATGAGTCAGTTAAAGACTGAAGACACTGCAGTGTATTACTGTGCAAGAGACACAGTGGAAGCACAAATACAAGCACCTGTTCAAAAACTATTCATGAGAAACATGATGGTGGACTGAAGATATGTAGGTTGTGCAAGCTGAAAAAGGGGAAGAGTCTCTGAAGTGATATAAGGCCTGTTTGAAACACCATCACAAAGAGATGTATTTGGGGGGGCATGAACACGTTTTTAATATGCTCTACATTTAATTTTTGTATATTACATATATTCAACATAGCAAAGTAAAAGAAAAAGATAAACATACCTAATGCAGAAAAGCCGCTTCTTTTCCGAATTGCGTAGATTACCAGGTGCGCCTGCAGGATTTTTTTTATTTTATTTTTTTATGGGGACCAAACGGTCGGCGAGAGTAGAACGAATGTGTCACACATTTTAAACTCAACACAATGGTGAAATACATATATCAAGAGCATGCTCACAGATGAAAACAACAGAGAATAAAACAGTGTTGGATGAATTGGATTAGAGCCCAGCCTCAAATATTAAAATATACTGTAGGCCCTAGCCTGTCTAACAGCCCACCTCCCCCCACCCAAAAAACATATATATATTTTGTTTAGTTTTTTTTTTTTTTTTTTAAACGTAATTTAGAAAAAATGTTTGGAGCATTTTTAAAAATTTTATTTTGCTTTTTAAGTAACAACCAAGCTGTCAGTGGCAGACAGTGAATATGTTTGATCAATTTAGCCATCTCAAATTATCAGGACTTGCCTAAAATAAAATCTATATATCAAACAGTTCAAACATATAACACAATGTTTCCTTAAATGTTTAACCTATATAAATGTGCGCTGTTAGACACATATCTAATCATTTGTGCGGAGAGTGGAAGCTGAAGCACTCTTCAGGACATGAGCAATCACTTGATTTTTTTTTTTTTTTACCAGTGGAAACAATTTAAAATATGCAGTCAATTTTGCTCATAAAGGTAGGAGTAATACATCATTCTAAACTCTAAAGGGTCTAGTGTTATTAGTGTTATTTGTGTGCACTCACAATATCAACAAAATGTTTTGCTTTTATAAAAAAAGAATCAAACAATTTCTGCCATCTTGGTCTTCAGTCGCTTCACAATGATGAATCTTTACTACTTTAAAACAAAATAGTTCAAATCAAGAATAGAAACTCTTTCACGATGTAATCCATGCATTTCTCTCTAAAGACACATCCATTGAGGACATGGCAAGTCATTTTTTTTTCATCACCATAATTGATGGAGGTCTAAAATATAAAAATAAGGAAAAAGTCTAAAAAAGACTATTATAATTTGCATTTAATTTCATAATTATTTACCATTAAAAAAAAACTAATTATAAAAGCTGATATTTTCTGATTTTTATTCTGAATACCTTAAAATTTTAAGTATTTGCTGCAATACAGTTATGTTAATTATTTATAAGCCTTTAAAAAGCTTTACAATTACTTTACTGCATTTCAGACACTTTTAAAGTACTTTTCACTATACACAAGGGTAGCTTGAATGTAAAACATTGTAATTAATTTGTTTTATTCCAGTTTGTAAAATAGCCAACAAGTTAGTTGTTGTAGACTAACCTGATCACATGAAAGTGCTTATAGGACAATTTTCTGCTTCTATTTGGTGTAATATTTCAGACAGGAACCACCTTGGCAAGTTTATTTGAGTTTATTGAACACAATTTATCTTTGGCGGTATGGTTCCTTATGGGGGTTCCTTCTCCCAGAATAATTGAACATACAAGAGCTTAAACATTAACCCCCCGGAACCATGAATTTAGAAATACATAACAATTAAGACTTTTAATAAGTCTTTAAAGCAAACAGTGATGATAGATGATAGCTTGATGCTAACGTTAGCTCTACATGATAGATGGGGCAGTGGGACGTCTATCCTGTAGCCTGGTTGTGAAGATGGTTGTCTCTCAGCAGTGAGGTCCATGCCAGCTAAGATTGTGTAAGCCTTAGTGATCTGAAACAAAGAAGACGAGAGCCAGAAGGTGCACAGTAATGTGCTCATGCTTATAATGGGGAGGGAGGGAGGGTTGCGAGCCGTTGAGCATACTTACCCAGCAGTAGTGCCACGTATATATATATATATATGTCCTGTTTCTAATAGGAGAAAGGTGGTGATTGGAGCGATTTGACAGCTGACCCCATCAGCTGTTCACAGCCTTGCCTCCGTGGCCTGACTGAACTAATGCTGTGCTCGATTTCAGACAGGAACCACTTTGGCAAGTTTACTTGAGTTTATTGAACATAATTTATCTTTGGCCGTATGGTTCCTTGTGGGGGTTCTTGCTCCCATAATAATTGAACATACAAGAGCTTTAACATGAACCCCCAAAACATAATGAGAGGTATTACTGCCTGAAGTAGACCCCCCATAAACCAACCTTGTTCCAATCCTGCAAAGAGAAAAGACAGTGTTATTGAGATATTCTTTATGTAGCCTACTGGCTAGCGAAGGGGTATTCTCCCTTCTAATGAGGCAGAAAATAGTGGGCCTCTCTATAATTAAGGTAGCTGGTAATAGCAGCGAAAGGTATTTTCTCCAGCAGGAGAACCGCAAATGAGCAGCATGTCCCTGAGCTTGGTATGAGTTGCAGGAGAGTAGCGTGAAGACCCCCTGAAATGTTCCTTGTTTCTTTCCTGCAAAAGAGAAAAATAATGTTATAGAGATGTCCTTAATGCAGCCTATGGCTAGAGAGGGGTATTTTCCCCTTTAAATGAGGGAGAGAATAGCAAGTCCCCTCTTATTTTAAGTAGCAGGGGTATTCAACCTCTGCTGAAGGATGAACAGCAGTCCCCTGCAGCCATTGAGGGATATACTGCGGCCCCCTCAGGTATCGCGGCAAGGGGTGATCTCCCAGTGAGAGAAAACAGAAGCCCCTTTTAAATCCTTTACGTGCAAGCATCCCAGATGGCCCCAGTTTATTATTGTTTCACTTTCACAGAATGTTAAACATCACTCTCTTACTTGATCTGGACAAACTGTGCATCAATTGAAAGTTTAAAGACTCTAGCTTCGATATTTGACCAATATTTTGATAAAACATTGTTGCAGTGACAGTTATTTAGTAATTTATGTGAGGAGTGCAAAATAATAAATCCGTATTATACCACATTTTGAATAGAAATTCACCACTCATTCATATTCAGTCACGTCTGCAGTGGTTTATTTGTGTTCACATAGACTCACTGAACAGGATATATAGACCAAAGATGCATATCCACGGAGATATATGTAGTACTGCATCATTCATAACTCCAAAAAGTCTTTAGTTTTATTATATTTATAAGAGAAAGATAGTCTGTACCGTTTTTTCCCGGAAAAACACGAGCGCCTGGAGGCGTGACGTGTGGGCGGAGCTAAAGAATCACAAGCGTGAGTAGGCTTTTGCGTTGAGAGCGTTTGGAAGCTGTGACATTACCGTGAGGAAAAAAACATCATCCAAAACAAACCATGGCTAACAGTCAGATTCAGCCGTTTATTTATGATCCAGAATGATCCAGAGGCTGAAATTTAACAAGAGCAGCAGCAGCAACGACTACAGCAGGACGTCTCTATGTGGTATGCATTGAAACTGTATATATTTGCTTAGCGGTTTTGGAAAATGACTAAGTTCCACTTTATGTCGTCTTTTTTTTTTTTTTTTTAAGGTGTACATGTGGAAAGTGCAGTTTGATGCCAACATTGCATGTTGTTTACTTGATGTGCTTACGCGCCGATAGCTAAGTTAACAACACAGAGATATTTGAAGCAGTTTTACTCACCGCATGCGGTTCCAACACACGATCGTGACCCTTTTTCGTTGGGACTGCATTATCCTTAAGAAATAAACTATATGCAAATCCGGTGTCAAACTGGGCCTTGTTTGTAAAACAAGCATCTTCGAAATGCAGGGAACAAACAAAAACACTTGCGCACTTGATTGAACTAACGCTGCGCTCGATTTATATGCAGAAATTGACTTTGGCATGCAAAAGACTGATAGATGACCTCTGTGTCTTTCTTTTACTATCGTTTCTCTTCTGATATATATATTTTTTTGGTTAAATCATTCTCTATATGCAGTAAAGAAAGATCTGAGAATCCATCCTGTGCCACTGAAGATCAGAGCCAGATTCTCCTCATCACTGAGAAACTTTCTGATGTAGCCGAACCATGGGTTGAGTACAAACTGCAATAGTCTGAACAAGTTTGGATATTTGTCCTTCCGTAGCCTATACTTCATCTTTAAATGTCTCAAGAGTAAGTATTGTTTATTTGTTGATCCATTCTCTTACACATTCTATACTCTAGAAAATGCTGGGTTGTTTTTTCAACCCAAATGCTGGGTTGAGACCGCTGTGTGGGACATCGGGTTGTTTTAACCCAAGTTTGCGTTGAAAATTGGTCTCACTTATAACCCAGCGGCGCTGGGGAACGCAGACGTGAAGGAGAGCACGGACGTCACGTTAAGATCGTACGTCTCCATGCGAGCAGCCGCCATTTTCTCAGCGTGAAAGAAGCGAAAAGCAAATGAAAGACATTGTGGTAAGTAACGTTAAAGTTTATTGTTTACCCTGCAGAAAAATATTCTCAGCTCTTTTTAACATTAATAATAATGATAATAATAATGACAATATATATATATATATATATATATATATATATATATATATATATATATATATATATATATTTTTTTTTTTTTTTTTTTTTTTTTTTATAGAAAATAAGATTGTTAAAAGGATTTCTGAAGGATTGTGTGAGTAATGATGCTAATGTTTTCTGTGAGTGAGTAAACAAGATGATTTTCACATAATTTAGAAAGAAAAATTCTAGGCTACAAGCTCCAGTTCTCAAAAATCCTGGGAACCATTGTTCTTTATGTGTTTTATGGCCTTTTTCAAGTGTTTTAACATTTTTAGGTTTTCACTAACCACGCATAATATATATATATTTTTTCCTCAAAAACACAATCATGTACATACATGCTGCTCACATATTATTATAGCCCAGTTTGTGCTGATTACAGTGAGATTAGACTTTACCCATTTAGATATGTATAAGAAACTGAAAAAAAGCACAAATTTCAGGGCATGACAAAACTTCTCCAGGCCCCCAAAATACCCTTAGACTGGTAAACTTCAAGTAAAGGCAAGTAAACTTCATAATGTCATTTTATCAGTTATCAATTGTTGTTTTTTTTACTAAGAGTAAAATAAGGATGTTTTTTTTTGTAGATGTTGAAAGCAAGGGACATGGGAGAGCATCATTCTTTTGAGATTTTATGTAAGTTATTTTTAGAAAATAAATGTTTCTGTTGTCTCCTGCCGGTTTACTTCTCATTTTGATGCAACAACAGTGTGATTAAGTGCTCATTTTATTAAAACCATTGATGTCTGTGTTGTTCATTGCAGAACTCAAACCAAATTTGGAGTTGTTTGATTTGGAGAGTCATCATTCTTGGGCTTCATTCTTAAAGTTCACACAAAAATCATTTACTTGCTCTCGTGTCATTCCAAACCTATACGACTTTTGTCTGTCTTTACAACACAAAGGAATATATTTTTGATTTTCACATTTTTTTGTTAATATATTTATAGTATAGATAATCAGGATTTTCAAGCCTCGTAAATAGAGAGTTATTGTAGAAGTAATCCATTCCGATATTTATTTATGAATAAATCTTAAATTATATGATAGCAAACATGTATGTTCAAAATTAAATACTGTTCTCCCAGACTAGCAATGGAGGACACAAATTAAGGGAATATTACAAATGTGTATTTGTATTCCAAAAATTAGCAGAATTTGTATGAGTCTGAAACAACATGTGAAGAGTAAATTATGACCCTTTTTATTTTTTGGTGAACTAAACCCTTTGAAGAGCATCCCTCCACGTACATGAACATTTGTGAGGTATGTGAATGTCATGTATGTTTTCATGTTTCAGTAAAGAAGCTTTCTCAAAGCAATATATTTATTCAAACAATATCTAATGCCCTCTCACTAGTGCTGCCATTATAGCATTTTAGAGCACTGTGGACAGAGAAATTAAACTTAAAACCAGTTATTTACTATTGTTAATACACCTCTATCTGAAAAAAGGATAGTTTAATTAAATGTTGACTTTTTCCAAATGTGTTTATCTTTTTAGGCCACTGATAAAGAGCAGGTGGTGACTGGGATGAATACTGGTCAAAGAAGAGAACGTCCTTTCCTCTAAACTGACACAGCAGTGGTTTTAAAGGAGGACACTGCTCTGGATGATGTAGAAGATGTCACATGCTGATGGGGCTTCATCATGACTACATCAGTTATTCTGAAGAGATCATGAAAAAATTGACAGTGATGCATGATCTGTATTCATGGAGTATGAAACAAACTGTAAGTGTATGATTTGTAAAAACCATTTTAAATGCTTGTTCTGTGCTGTTTAGTAGAAGAGGTTACACTGTCATTCATAATCATGCTCACATTCTTTTACACACATGTCTGTTAAATGTTATAATATCAATGTTAATGTTGTGGTTTATTTGTGTACTGTCATGCCAGAATAGTTGGTAAAGAACTAGGTAAAGAACTAAACTAATTGTACATTTATTGTTTAATAGTGTTTTCATATATATTTATATAATATTTAAAATTGAAATTTGATTTGATCTTAAGTTTATATTCAACAAATATTCAATGCTTTATTTATGGTCTCTGTAGCTGTTAATGCCATACTTTTCTGCATTTCTTCTAACATGCATGTTACTTTTTGACTTTTCTCTTGTTTTTAATAAATATTTTCCTTTTGATAATTATTATTTGTGTGTAAAAGTGATTTCTAAAATGAAAAAAAAAAATAAATAAAAAATTGTAGGTTTAATGCCTAGCTCAATTTGTGTTCATTTTAGCATGGCAATACAGTGTTTCCCCCATCCTTACACTCAATTCATGGCGGCACTCCGCGAGTTCATCTTCTGCCAGCAGGAGGCGCTAAGAGCGGGAGAGGTAAGGGTTTCTCCGGTAACGGCTGCAAAGCAGCGCTGAGCTCACAAACACTGCCTTATCAAGTATTACATGCAAAATGAAATCGAACATTTTCTAAATACAGTCAGTTTTCTTCTGAAAATCAGTGATAAAAAAAAAAAAAAAAACTCCCGCTCTGATTTTTGAAACCCTGCAATGTAGCAATTTGAAACCATAAAAAAAAAAAAAAAAAAAAAAAAAAAAAAACATGCTGGGTTAAACGTTATAACCCAACTGGTTGGGTTAAAAGAACCCATCATTGAGTTTGTCCCTTTTTGACCCAGCACTGGTTTGCCAAAATAACCCAAATTGAGTTGTTTTCAACCCAGCAGTTTTTAGAGTGTATATCTTACCAAAGTAATTTATTAGCAAGACTAATAAAAACATTAAAAACTATACTATCACTGAAGCAACATACATTTATTGAGACCAAGGGAGTGTCAAAAAAACAAAATAAATAAAAAAGAGAGAGAGACACATATTTACTGATGTGTGACCCTCAGGAAACACCTGCGTTTCGTTATTGTCTCTAAAAAATAAGTGAATATGCATGTATAGTTTCATAAGATTTATTTGCATTCTGTAACTACAGCGCATATAGAAACCACTAAAATAAATTATGCTAAGGCTAATAACATGCTCATTCAAACATAAATAGAAGACATACAATCATGAAATTGTTACGTCCTTATGTCTTCACAGCAAGTGATATCAGAAGCAAATTATGTGACCTTGATGACTATAATATCATTTTAGGAAAGGTTTCTAATCCAAATTTTACTTATGAAGAGAAGAACCATCCAGCTTTCTCATTTACCTTTAATGAACAAATCAGTGCAGCAAAACCCAGAAACAAACAGTTGGAAAACATGATGTTGAACACAGAGCAGCACATGTAATCTTTTCCTTTCAATTTTACCCTCACATAGACGACTTCAGGTAAAACTACTCCATTATCTGCCTGTGAGAAATTGTTCATTTCAACTGCCACAGTTTCCCTGCCAGAATCCTGAGAGGGATTCTCATACATGTGTTGATGTTGCATTATGTTCACAAATATTAATCAGCAAGTCATTCATACGCTGCTGCTTCTGTTGTGTGTTACTGCATGTTTCTGTTCTTTTATGTTGTCCTGAATGTGTGCTGTCAGTTTCCATTAACTTGACCTTTGTGGTGTGAAAACTGTGTGAACTACTTGCATTGCCCTTTTATTAACTGCAGCCACAATACCATACAAAAGTAGAGCTGGTAGTTTTATATGATAACATACACAAGGTTAGATTAGATGTTTAAATTAAGCATTGGAACACATTGTTTATTCCACAGACTGAGCTATTTCTGTGATAAAATTTCCACTGAGGGAACCAACATAGGCCTACCTAATAAAAAAAAAAAAAAAAAAAAAAAAAAAAAATTTCTAAAAAATGATGGAAGATTAATGATAGATGTTAAAAATATATAAATAATTACCAGATGTGATTAATTTAAGTGATACCTAATGAGCAAGCTGTTGTTTGTGATAATTATTTGCTTCACAATGACAATGTTGATATTCAGACCAACAGCACTATTGCAAGTGTGAACAGCAGTTCAGTAAACACATCATTAATTATTACTTACACTTCAGAGGCCTGTTACTTTGTCTGTTTTTGTACCACCAACCAATGTATTTGCGTCTCTGAGCAACACACAATGGAGATTTTTTTCTGAATGGATGTGTTTTCAGCTTTATTTTATTTGTTTATTTTTATGAGTCTTTAATGTTAGTGCCATCACCATCACAAAGATATCCGAGCCATTCCAGTGCTTTTCCAGTGAGTTGATGACTCCAATTAATGCAATAGCTTGATTGTGAAATCCTGCAGGAGATGGAGAATGATTCTTGAGGTTTCACAACCATAGATGAAGGTTGAGTGAACTCAACACAGAAAAAAAAAAAGAAAAAACCACCTGAAAAAATAACAATGAAAGGATGTGTTATTATTAGTTATGTTCAAAAGTTATGTTATCGGGGGTTTTTTGTTGTTGTTGTTGTGTACACAGGTAGAAAAAAAAAATGACAGATTGGAGGAGGAGTTCATGCAAAACTGTTGTGTATAATTCCCATAAGCTGCATTGTGCCATAAGCGTGTTCACTGACTATGATTCTTGTAGAAGAGCATAAATCAGCTATGACAACAATGATTAATTTACTCCTGTTATTATTATTTTTACACGGTCTGTAACTAATTCGTAATATTAATGATTTATCAATGCATACATTTAACTAGCTCACTATTGGGTTTTCGTCTTTATAGTTTTACATTTCGCTGACTTCTCAGTTTATTATATTTATCTCTTTTCCACAGATATTCATTGTCAGACCTTCACTCAGTCTGAAGCTGTGGTAAAGAGACCAGGTGAATCTTTTCGTCTGGTCTGTACTGCCTCTGGATTTACTTTCCGCAGCTACGAGGCAGCTGTAGTGAGACAGGCAGCTGGTAAAGGACTGGAATGGGTTTCAACTATCGGCACGTCCAGTTCTCCAATCTACTATTCCCAGTCAGTTCAGGGAAGGTTCACAGTGTCCAGAGATGATTCCAGCAGTCAACTGTATCTACAGATGAACAGCCTCAAGACTGAAGACACTGCTGTGTATTACTGCGCTAGAGATTCACAGTGAATGAGTTCAGTGTCAAAGCAATACAAAAACCACCTTCACTGTTGACTTCACTGATGCTCCAGATGTACTGTTCCTTTCCAAGAGGTGGCGCTCTTGTCAAGCTTTCGGACATCGCTCACTGAATGTTTGTTTTCTTGACCAAGAAACAGACAGTCCAATTTAGAAATTATAAAAAAAACAAAAGTATTTTTGAATAAGTTTGAGCAGCAGCCTTACTGTAGCTTCTTCCCAAATTATATTCTTGTGTTTGCATGTTGAAAGAAAGGAGAATGAACAGAATTAACAGTGCTCTCTTCCACGCTTAATACTCACAAGTGAGGTGCCCTTGAGCAAGGCACTGAATCCCCAATTGCTCCCAGGTGCTGCTGCAAGAATGACTACCCACTGCTCAGGGGGTGTGTGTTCACTACCCTCTGCAGTGTGGATGAAATAAATACAAAGCACAAATTCCTGCCATACTTTGCTATGCATTACTCACTTACTTACCTTAATATGTGTCACAGTACAGTATTGTTCAAAATAATAGCAGTACAATGTGACTAACCAGAATAATCAAGGTTTTTCGTATATTTTTTTATTGCTACGTGGCAAACAAGTTACCAGTAGGTTCAGTAGATTCTCAGAAAACAAATGAGACCCAGCATTCATGATATGCACGCTCTTAAGGCTGTGCAATTGGGCAATTCGTTGAATTAGTTGAAAGGGGTGTGTTCAAAAAAATAGCAGTGTGGCATTCAATCACTGAGGTCATCAATTTTGTGAAGAAACAGGTGTGAATCAGGTGGCCCCTATTTAAGGATGAAGCCAACACTTGTTGAACATGCATTTGAAAGCTGAGGAAAATGGGTCGTTCAAGACATTGTTCAGAAGAACAGCGTACTTTGATTAAAAAGTTGATTAGAGAGGGGAAAACCTATAAAGAGGTGCAAAAAATGATAGGCTGTTCAGCTAAAATGATCTCCAATGCCTTAAAATGGAGAGCAAAACCAGAGAGACGTGGAAGAAAACGGAAGACAACCATCAAAATGGATAGAAGAATAACCAGAATGGCAAAGGCTCAGCCAATGATCACCTCCAGGATGATCAAAGACAGTCTGGAGTTACCTGTAAGTACTGTGACAGTTAGAAGACGTCTGTGTGAAGCTAATCTATTTTCAAGAATCCCCCGCAAGTCCCTCTGTTAAAAAAAAGGCATGTGCAGAAGAGGTTACAATTTGCCAAAGAACACATCAACTGGCCTAAAGAGAAATGGAGGAACATTTTGTGGACTGATGAGAGTAAAATTGTTCTTTTTGGGTCCAAGGGCCACAGGCAGTTTGTGAGACGACCCCCAAACTCTGAATTCAAGCCACAGTACACAGTGAAGACAGTGAAGCATGGAGGTGCAAGCATCATGATATGGGCATGTTTCTCCTACTATGGTGTTGGGTCTATTTATCGCATACCAGGGATCATGGATCAGTTTGCATATGTTAAAATACTTGAAGAGGTCATGTTGCCCTATGCTGAAGAGGACATGCCCTTGAAATGGTTGTTTCAACAAGACAATGACCCAAAACACACTAGTAAACGGGCAAAGTCTTGGTTCCAAACCAACAAAATTAATGTTATGGAGTGGCCAGACCAATCTCCAGACCTTAATCCAATTGAGAACTTGTGGGGTGATATCAAAAATGCTGTTTCCGAAGCAAAACCAAGAAATGTGAATGAATTGTGGAATGTTGTTAAAGAATCATGGAGTGGAATAACAGCTGAGAGGTGCCACAAGTTGGTTGACTCCATGCCACACAGATGTCAAGCAGTTTTAAAAAACTGTGGTCATACAACTAAATATTAGTTTAGTGATTCACAGGATTGCTAAATCCCAGAAAAAAAAAATGTTTGTACAAAATAGTTTTGAGTTTGTACAGTCAAAGGTAGACACTGCTATTATTTTGAACACACCCCTTTCAACTAATTGCCCAATTGCACAGCCTTAAGAGCGTGCATATCATGAATGCTGGGTCTTGTTTGTTTTCTGACAATCTACTGAACCTACTGGTAACTTGTTTGCCACGTAGCAATAAAAAATATACTAAAAACCTTGATTATTCTGGTTAGTCACATTGTACTGCTATTATTTTGAACAAGACTGTATATATTACATTTAAGTCAGTTCATTTTAAGAATTTATAATAATAATAATAATAATAATAATAAAATCCATGAGAGAAATGTGAGAAGTAGTGCTGCTTTGAGATCTCTGAATTTCTCATGTGTCAGATTTCTATAATAATATTTTTCACCTTTAATTCTTAATAAAATAGATTTCAAAAAGAAACAAACAGTAGATATTTAATGGGTTTTAATCACTCTTTTACAATAAGCAAAAACTTCAGTTTTGTCACTTAAATTTAGGAATATTTTCATTTGTACAGTTGTCATTTGAACACATAACTGACATATCGCCCCTCCCAGAAAGGTGCATCCTCGCTCTGACAAACAGTCCTTCAGAGGAGGGAGGGTGGGGGCAGGCGAGGGGCAAGCAATGAGAAAGGGCTATTATTCATAAGGCCAGGGTGGAGTAGATGGAAGGAGGAGTCAGGGTGGGTCCCGGAGCAGGAGGAGCCAGGACAAAGCAATACAAAAACCACTTCTTCATACCTATGTTGCAGATGCTGAAAAACTTAATCTAGTGTTTATAAAAGTATTTTCTAGTTATTGAAACTCATCAAATGTGCTAATATACAGAGCATGATTCCTGAGGCGTTTCAACATTTATATCATACTGTTTGTTTGCGTGTTCCAGACTGACTGTCAGCATTGGTGCTCCAGAATTATGTAATACTTCCTGCAGGTTACATAGTTTCGCCAGTAGGTGGCGACAAGTTACAAGTCTTTATGAACCATTGGATGAGTCATTCAAAAACGGAATAATTTCAGCAACAAAACAGCCAGAGGTGGGACAAAGTAATTGTTATGCAAGTCACAAATAAGTCTCAAGTTTTTGCCCTCGAGTCCCAAGTCAAGTCAAGTCAAAGATGAGGCAAGTCCCGAGTCGAGTCAAAAGTCAAAGCCAACAAGTCTCAAGTCGAGTCCAAAGTCCTACCATTTTAGTTTCGAGTCATTTCATAAGTCCTCTACCACAGAAATCAAATTTATACAAATCATGTATGTCTGTAAGACTTGTATTTTGTATTTATTTAAACCTCTTTTTATACAATGACATTAATCAAATACAGTAATTTCACAAAAAAAAAAATGCTTGTATTTCAACAGCATATTGCACTAGAAGAATGGCCTGTTTTTGTCTTTTGTGTGTTGGAGAGACTGAGATATACATTTGTGTTTATCCGACCAGCAGCGAGGTAGAAATGGTACTTTAAAATGGACATTGACATGATGTTGGCGAGGTTTTCCATCTGAGTGTGCTACACTCATGTACCTCATAATTCGGGTTCAAAAATCCCTATTTTTGTTAGCATGAACCAGCAAGGGAGACGTGCGTTTCCTGTCTCATTGATACAGTACTCTACATCCGATAAGGTGCTTAGCATTCATTCAAAACGTACCTTTCTTTGTGCATCTTCAGGCATTACCAGGGACCCAAAGGAAGAGAGGGCCCTTGAAAAGTCTGGAATATATATTTTAAGGGACTTAGGACTGCATTAGGACTGCCTATGCATAGGGCCCAGGATCTTGTGCAGCGCCCCTGACTTCAGGTGTCGAACAAAGTTGGACGTTGTGGCAGCTCCGTCTGTAATCTTCGACCAGCATGTTTTGCAAATTGCAACTCGGTTTTTGTCAACTACCTCGTAATTTTTATAGCCAAACGAAACTATCTTTGGTGTCATTTTGCCAAATGGCGCATTGTTGCTTGTTGCGCTTCAGTGGTTGTCTTGCAATGTGCCTGCTTAGATGCTGTCGAATCAAACCAACGTAGGACTACAGTGATTGGATGTCGAGCAGGCATCGTGCGTGCTCTCTGCATGCATACAGGTGATGCACATTTTTTTCCACAGATGCAGATACACTGAGAGCGGTGCAGCCGTGTGAAATTTTTTTCCCCCAGGTTTTCATGGGAAGTAGCAAGTTTTCTCGAGTCAAAAGGCGCAAGTCCAGGTGAACTCATGAGTCATTGATGAGTCGAGTTGCAAGTCTTTGTACATTTTGTCGAGTCGAGTCTGAAGTCATCAAATTCATGACTCGAGTCTGATTTGAGTCCAAGTCCACGCCTACAACAAAGTAAATCTCATTAATGACAAAATGAAATAGTAAGTTACTCGGTATTAGCTTATTTATTAAACTTTTGTATGCAATTAAAAACACACTTTTTCCCCCCAAATAATGGCACGACCGTGATTACACATCTGTGGCCTAGTAGGAAACACAGTTCTGCTTAAATGTGTTGTAAAAGTTGTGCTCATGCTGTTTCATTACCAAGAGGTGTCTGTTGTGAAATATTTTAAATCTTTCACTTTAGAATTTTGTGTTGATAATCATCAAATTATAAGTCCTAGATTATACAATAGATATATGAAGATGTTCATTCACTTTTATTTTACAAATTGCTATTGCAGTGTTTAAAATAAACAAAAATACTATTAATTTAAAAAAAATCATAAAAAATAGGCTACGAAAAAAAAAAACATGCATGTATCTTGAACGACCAATAAGAATCTCTTTTACTCATTTACTCCTTTATATATATATATATGTGTGTGTGTGTGTGTGTGTGTGTGTGTTTGTGTGTGCGTGTGTGTGTGTGTGTGTGTTTTGTCTATTCCTGTTGCTCTCTCTTGTTGTCTTTGTGTCTTGTGTTAGTCTTTGTCACATCCTGTTCCTCCCTGGCTACTGTTCTAAGGAGTGAGTCGTCCGACTGGTGCAGCTTCAGTTGCAGCTCTTACTATCAAACCTCTGGTTCTTCAAGCTGCTACTGCATCTGCTGTGTTGTCATTGTCTGCTGCTGCTCCATCTCCTCCACTCTACAGCCTGACTTTGCCCAAGTCTGTCATCTTGTTCTCCTATTGACTGCCCTGTCCTACTGTTAAGATTATCCTCAATCACCAGCATCATGATTGTGCCTCATCTAGTCAATAAAGATCAATCCCGTAATTGTTCTACACCTGGGGCTTTCTCTTGTAAACTGCTGTGACAAAATCTTGACGTCAAAATTTTATCTGAATATTAAGAATATATTTATTGTACTGTACATCTATCATAATTTGACACCTTAAAGAAAAGTGGTGTCCTCTCATTATTTATGTATTAATTAATTTATTGTCATTGTGTGTACAGACTGATGTTGTCCATTTTCTTTAGAAAGCAATTGTTCCAGACACTAAATTAAATAAAGATTAAATGGCAAAAGCACTGAAGTTTATTATCTCAGAAAACAAAATTTATTTATGCAAATTCTCTGTTTGCTCCATGTACTAAAGTGAAGTGTGTCTGTGGCACGGAAGGAGAAATTAATATTTTTAATCATGATCTTCTCATCAGCTCTGCTTCTGCTGGCAGCAGCTGCATCCTGTGAGCTTCACTGATTCCTCATTTAAACTATAAAGCATTTATCTAAGCTTCATAACTGTTAACAGAAGTCAAAGCATAACTTATAACACATTCTTTCATTGTTATTTTCAGGTGGTGTTTTCTGTGTTGAGCTCACTCAACCTTCATCTATGGTTGTGAAACCTCAAGAATCATTCTCCATCTCCTGCAGGATTTCAGAATCAAGCTATTGCATTAATTGGATCCGTCAACCCACTGGAAAAGCACTGGAATGGCTTGGATATCTTTGTAGTGGTGGTAGCACTGAAACTACAGACTCAGTCAAAAACAAGATCAGTTTCACCCAGGACACGTCCAAAAACACAGTGTTTCTACAGGGGAAGAATTTTGAGACTGAGGACTCAGCCGTGTATTACTGTGCAAGATACACACAGTGACTAAACAAGCCACCGCTCTGTACAAAAAAAGTTTAAACACATTAAACAAATGAACATCAGCTCAACTGGTTTTATTCAACTCAATATTAACATGACTATACCAACAAAAGTTATTTTTGTGGTCAAGATCAGGTATAAATAATTATTAAAGTTAACAACTACACATATTCACTCATTACAGTGTATTATACAATTCCACTTATAAACCATGTCTTATCTGTATGAGTGCAGTGAGATTGTGAGAAGTTTTTATCATTTTTGAGCATTATTAAACAGTTTTCCAATGAAACATGATATATACTCTCAGTCTGTTCAGGGACGTTTCAGCATCTTCAGAGGCAACAGCAAATAAACAGATGTATCTGCAGATTAATAACATGAAGAATGAAGACACTGTTGTATATTATTGTGCAAGAAAACCACACTGACAAATACAACTACAGTACTATACAAAATCTGAATATAACAAGCAGCAAATTAAACTGCATACATGCTTTCATGACATCCTGTTGAGAAGTTCCCGTTGCATTTCCACTTGAAAACTGTTTGGTACAATTAACATTCCTGGCACAGGTAGCAGGTGACAGTAGAATTCCTGCAGTGATGCACTGACACATGATTGTTCAGAAGTAAGTATGAAACCAATATATTACTAATGTAATATTGTCAAAAATAAATATATGTATAGTCATGGGTGGAAGGAACACACGACAAGGAGAGCTCAAAATAAATACCACGGAGGGTGGATTTATTCACAACAATTGTGCCCAAGGTGAGGTAAACAATGCTGAGGTGAGTAAGTGCCCTTCGTCGTCGTGTCCAGTGTTTCGTGGTTCCGAGTGGCACTCATGGGGCTGGGGCCGTTATCTCCAGGACCAGAGTTAAAAAGTCATTGAAGCATCAGTTGATGTATCCGTTGCCAACTTTAATCCTGATTTCAATGAAGTACAGTAGAAAAACTAACCGTAACAACAACAACTGCCTGGAATCAGCATATCTCAATCCTTCATCCTCACATGCCTTTAGACGTGCCTCAAAATGTCACATCAAAGCATCAGTCTATCAGCAACAGCTGTCCACAGACTTCATATCAGCTATCACAACTAATAAAACACCAATCATAAAAAATACAACATTTACTCCACCCACAACAATAATACATTATACAGACTGAAATATCCACTATCATTAGTAATAACGATAAAAAATATATAACAATGAAAAAATTATAATATTGCTGAGAAATGCAAAAATTCAGATTCAAAGACAACAAGGTATGAATATAGTTACAGATAAATCATAATTTAATCAAAACTATTTTAATACATTTTCCCAGTTCCAGTGTTTCCACACATGTTGTGTTTGTAAAACAGATACAGTGTATGCAAATGTCATGATTTAGTCAGAGTCACTCAATCTCTCAAAGGACTGTCTTATAAACTGGATCCTCAGTCAGTGTTTGTGTTCTGCTGCAGTGCAGTTTCTTTTCCTTTGACAGTTTTTGGCTGATAATGGAAATGTTACAGTATGGAGTTCTGCTGATGATTATGTCAGGTGAGAATGATTTCACTTTTCCAGATTGTTGTCACTTATTTTTTTTCTATACCATCTAACATGATTTTTTGCATGTTTTTCAGCTGTTAGTGGTCAGTCTTTGACCTCCTCAGATTCTGTGGTGAAAAAGCCTGGAGAATCAGTGACTCTGTCCTGCACTGCTTCTGGATTCTCAATGAGCAGCTACTGGATGGGCTGGATCCGTCAGAAACCAGGGAAAGCACTGGAGTGGATTGGACAGATATCTGGCTCAACTGTGTATTATGCTCAGTCTTTACAGGGACAGTTCTCCATCACCACAGACACCAGCAAAAACATGCTGCATTTAGAGGTGAAAAGCCTGAAGACTGAAGACACAGCTGTTTATTACTGTGCACGAGAGTCACGGTTACTCAAAAGACTGCAGGACTGAACAAAAACTATTCATGCATCAGATCACTGAAACAACTGCAAACTTCCCCACAATTGAACAAATTTATACTTGTTTATAAATTTATTAAAAAAAAAAAAAAAAATCTTCCTCATAAGCAGATTCTCAAATAAATTAGTGAATAAGGTCTGGATTAATTAAGGTACATCATAAAAATAGATTCAGAGTATGCAGGGTTGATTAATCAGCAAAGATACAAAACTTGTACAGTTGTCATACATGATATTATGAAACAAAAATATATGGGAATATAGCAGAAAATATAATGCGTTATATTTTAAATAACACATTTGTTTATAAAGCACTGCTGCTTCTATTTTTCAGTTCCCTGCAGTTTGCAGTTGTACTATATATGACTATATTTTGATACATAACACATCACAATAAAGACAAAAAACTGCACTACATTTTTATATGCAATAGCTTTATTGAAACAATTAATTTGTGTATTAATTCTTCATGAGTTAATGCTTGATAGGTGAAAACTAAACTTTTACCAGACATTTTTCATGTTTAAATACTCAATAGACAGAAAAGACAAAGGACATATTTACATGTATATGTACATATGTACATAACGTGAACATATATAGGATAAAACAGTTTAATTATTTATTCACGCACACAGTACTACATTTTATTACTTGTACATCTAAATAATTGTGTTGCTGAATATAAAATTACAAAAATTATAATACACAAGTAAACTATCACATATTTTCAATATTTGAATTATGTATTTATTTATCCAGGATCAGCATGATTTCACAACAAGAAGTTCATCAACAACAACAACCTGATATTGGAAAAGTGCTGATCTGTGTTTGCTGTTCTACTACAACTCATTTAAGCTCTACAGCTTTATTAAAGACCTTTACCTACTTTCTCATGAACAAAACACAATGGCATGTCTGTTTGATGGAACTGAGGGGATGTACACACATGCCTGCTGCAAAAATGTTACATTTATTTACTGGAGTACAATATTATTTGCATATCAAGATAGCTGATACAATTGACCATACAATGAACCTCAATAGTCTCAAGCTCCAGTGATTCCACTATTCGGGGGTTCGATGCAAATGAACTGATGTCTGTTTCATATTTAAACAGCTACACTGTGGAGTGCAGGACTCATCATCATCATTCAGCCTTCATAAACCATGTTCACTTCATTTCTCTTGCTGTTGCTGGCTGCTGTGTCTTGTAAGTGAATCCCCTGAATAAACAAACAGTTTTCAGTGTAAATATTAATATTCATACATCTAAATGTTGTGTTTATCCACAGGTGTTGACTGTCAGGTTGTGCTCACACAGTCTGAACAGTCAGTAGTTGTGTCTCCAGGTGCTTCCTACAAACTGACGTGTGCCTGCAGTGGGTTTACTGTTAGTAGCACTAACATGCACTGGATCCGTCAGGCACCTGGAAAAGGACTGGAATGGATCATTTATTATTATTCAGATGCTTATAAGAACTCAGCTCAGTCAGTTCAGGGCAGATTCACAGCATCTAAGGACAGCTCTAATATCTATCTGCACATGAGTCAGTTAAAGACTGAAGACACTGCAGTGTATTACTGTGCAAGAGACACAGTGGAAGCACAAATACAAGCACCTGTTCAAAACCTATTCATGAGAAATGGGGCGGACATGTTTGAGTTATGCAAGCTCTAAAGTAGCATAAGGCCAATCGGAGGTGTTTTAAATGTACAAAAAAAAAAAAAATCTTAATTATAAAACTTTTATTAATTTCACACTTGGTTTCCAGTAAATCTGTATCTCACTAGTCTGTTTTCTAGAGTAACCTATGTATTTGTATTTAATATTCAGTAATATTAATTTATCTTATAGAAATAAAGGACTGGACATTTTTTACAATACCATTTCTATACATAACTGCATTAACTCTACATGGGTACTGTCACAATGGAAGCCATTAAAAAAAGTAGTGCTAGGATTTATAGATTAATTAAACTATTAATCATGACCATACTATGACCATCCTGCAAAAGCAGCCTACCAGGCAGAAACATGTGACATAGTTTAACTCATTTCACCCCAAAAATGAGAACAAAACCAGTCTATGGTATTCATCAGGGAAGGAGAAAATGTAATAAACTAATAATAATAATAGTAAAAAAATTATTAAACACAAACAACCAGACAAACACTTCCCTGCCGAGCTAGAAACTGATTGCTGAAAATGATCAGATCACAATAGCAGTTATATTGCAAACATCCCCAAAATATAAAATATCACTTGTTTATTTTGGGTCTGAATTTCTTTGTATTATAAACCCTCAATATTTTACTCCTCGATATTTTGTCAGTGAAATTTGTGAACAAAAACTGCTGCAAAATCAGAATTGCATGTTTAATAAGCATAATCATATTTACTCATGGTAAGTATAGGAATACATCTTTATGTATTCATCTTATTCATCTTTACATCTTTCTGAATTCTGATCTCCCACACCTGATCGTCATTCACTAATCACCAGCACCACAGTTCAAAAGTGCACAGAGCACACACACACACACACACACACACACACACACACACACACACACACACACACACACACACACACACACACACACACACACACACACACACACACACACACACACACACACACACACTGTCTGGTCTCCATTGGGGAAATGACTCATTACTCATACAAATCTAATTAACATGAACTATTATTCAGGTCTCCAGATCTCCTTCATCTCCTAGTGTTCCTGTGTTTGTGTGTTCTGACCATTATCTACCTGCTTCTCAATCCCCACCACCAGCTCCTCCACAATCTTTACATCTTCCCATGCTCTATAAGACCTGGTAACTGGACAGTTCATCCATCAATATCCTTGCTCATGCCTCTGCCACTTACCACATCTCTACAATAAACCTGTCTGTTTGATTCTAATTGTCTGTGTTCAGAGTCCATCTATTCGTTGCACTCTATACTTTCTTTATTAGTGACTGCTGTAGACAATGGTCTGACTTGAGTTTAAAGATCTGAGTCAGTCATCATCAAACCTGGGAACAATCATAAACTGACCTGTACCTTCTCTGGGATTGATGTTGGAGCTGCAGATATTTCATGGATAAGACAAGCTGAAGGAAAAGCGCTTGAGTGGATCTCATATATTTCTTCTCCAAGTGGCAGCAGCAAATATTACTTTAAAACTGTTGAAGGACGATTCACCATCTCCAGAGACAACGGTAAAATGCAGGTGTATCTACACATGACAAATCTGCAGACTGAAGACACTGCCGTTTATTACTGTGCTCGAAAAAAAACAGTAACACAAGAAGCTTCTGTGCAGTACATAAACTTAATGTGCTTTGGAGAAACTATACACTGTTCAGGCCAGACCTTATCAAAACAGTTCAGATGGTAAAATGGACCATCTCTCATTCTTCAATATTAAGAATAAAATATGAAGAAATTCTCAACCATCTCACCACAGTGCAAACCCAAAACATTCTACTCCAACTATGAATAAAGGAACCTCTATGTTTACCTTTGTGCATGAAACCGTGTAAATACTACATATTTTGAGGAAGAATTTATATGTTTTTTTTTTTTGTTTGTTTTTTGAGAAAACTGAATTTAGATTAAATAAAAACATATGCAATTAATGGGTAATATCTGTACCATAGCTTAGTAAATAAGAATTATCAAAGAATACATATAAAGGCAGACATGGTTACAGAGGTTAATAAGGACACAGAAATGCAAATGTACCTTTAGAGGGCACCCTATGCAAACCTACTTCTGTTTGTCTTCCTCAAAAGTCTCCAAGCTATTCATCTCCAGACATAAAACTTGTTTGTGACTCTGATGCATCAGCTCGCTCTTTTCATAACATGACAATGGATATTGTTTCAAAACTGGGTTTTATCTTCATGTTTGCTATCACAGAATGTAAGATTGTCTTGAAAACCTGTTGATAATCAGACTTATTCATGTGTTCTGTTGTAAATGTTAATGTTGAACTGTTTGTTTTTCAGTCTGTTGGTGTCAAACACTGACTGAGTCTGAGTCAGTGGTCATTAAACCTGGAGGATCTCACAGACTCATCTGTACATTCTCTGGATTTAGTAGTGACCCACACTTAGCTTGGATCAGACAGACTGCAGGAGGAGGTCTGGAGTGGCTGGCATACATCTCATCTGGTAGTAGTATATACTACTCTCAGTCTGTTCAGGGACGCTTCACCATCTCCAGAGACAACAGCAAGAAACAGATGTATCTGCAGATGAATAATATGAAGAATGAAGACACTGCTGTATATTATTGTGCAAGAGAGACACAGTGATGAAAACAGCTACAGCACTACACAAAATCTGAGAACAAACAACTCTTTATTCCATTTCGTATTCCTTAAACAATAATTTAGGGGAAAGAGTGATGTAACCCTTTACAATACATGTGCAATATAGATCATTCCAGCAGCACTCTTCCAACAAACATCCATAAACCTACTATCAGCTAACAGAACATAAAATAAAAATATTAACCAACACCAATATCATAGACAACTAAAAATGACAGATTTAAAGTAAGATCTAGCAGAAAGATTGTAATGAATGTCATACATTGATAATTCTAAACAGAGAAGTCATTGCTTGACACTTGAGTTTATAAGTACTGATCTTTTTCTTTTACGTCCAGAGTTGATGATGCTGACGTGTCCCTCCATCCTCCCCATCACCACCAGGTTAGTCCCTGTCCATCCATCAGAGGGTGGGCTCCGTCCCTGCCTTCATCTTCAGGCAGGTTCAGCCAAATCTGCATCCACAGGATTCAGACTAAGCTCAGGGCCTATGCCAAATAACTTTTCCAGACTTCATGAATCATTGTAGCTCGATACCATCTTTATAGAATTAATACCATGTAAACGTTCACCTGTCTTTTGGGTCTTTCTGGCAGAATGATAACGCTGAGCTCTGAGAAACTGCTGCTGTTGTTTTGAACTAAAGCATTGGTTTCTGATCCTTGTCCTGAAGAATCTCCAAGACCCCAACACGACGTGTTTTTGATTTCTCTCTTATCTGACACACATTTAAGGTATTTAAATCTCTACTGATGAGCAGCTGATTGAATATAGTCATAAAGTCATAAAGAAAATTGACATGTCTCATTTTCATCTAATTTTATGTGATTATAGGCTTATGTTGTCCATTTTCTGTAGAAATCAATTAATCCTGATATCAAATAAAATAAAGATTAAATTGTAAAAGCACTGAAGTTTCACATCTTTTCACTCTTTACAGTGTATTATTCAATCACTGATCAAATACATGCAACAGATACAGTTCATGAGTCTTTAAAAAGTAACTTTTTCTGACATGACATGACTTTGCATGACAAAACCTCGCCTTTATTGGTTTAATTAATTTTTTTTTAATCCATAACAATTGTTCGAATGTAATATTCAATAAATGTTTAAGCAAATATATATTTTTCTTTGGATTAACTTAATAGAAGATATTTACACTAAATGTGAATAACTTCAAGACATTTTTATATAAATCAAGATTATAAAATTGGTAATTTAATTAATTACCATTATTGGTAATAATTATCATAAGGACTACAGTCAGACAGATGTTTATGTCAATGCAAATCTCCACCGTTCTATCATGTAAACAGAAGCAC
The DNA here is from genome assembly GCF_003368295.1 of Carassius auratus. Classification (NCBI taxonomy): domain Eukaryota; kingdom Metazoa; phylum Chordata; class Actinopteri; order Cypriniformes; family Cyprinidae; genus Carassius; species Carassius auratus. The sequence goes on from NW_020527819.1 coordinate 58,243, forward strand.
ACATGTACAATAAAAGCTTTTTTTTTTTACAGAGTCATAGCAGAGTGAAAATACAACAAGCATCGTGTACTGTATTTCACTAATACTGATTTTGGCAGCTGTACACAGAGTATTTTCAGCCCAACAATAAACATTTCTAGAAAATTCATTGTGGATCAGCCTCCTGTCATGTTAGTGAAACATTTACCATCTTCTGTAAGATCACTGGATATTCAGCCTCAGGTGGAGGCTACACAAACTGGATCAGATATTCAAATGGAAAACTGATAGAATGGACTGGATATTTATAGTTTCAGCAACAATGTTGTCACAGATTCTCTGAAAAATAAGCTCAGTTTCTCTTCTGAATCCTCCAGCAACACAGTTATTTTAACAGGCAAGAATTTCAACAATGATGCACTGTGCAACAAACTGCCACAAGACCTGCACAAAAATGAAACAATTTTTTTTCAATAAACAGTTCATTTTCATATTATAAAGTACTTATTTTCACAAAATAACCACATTATTGCAAAATCAAATAAAAAAATAAATAAATGCATTTCAAACACTGAATGAGTCAGGTGATGTTTTAGCCTTTGTTAATACTTTTTTTTTAATAAAATTCATCCACTAAATAGCATGTAAAAAAAAAAAAAAAAAAAAAAAACCTTACTAGATTTTGAACACAAATATATCAATGCAAACTCAACTGCCATATTTTCTATTTAAAACTAGTAAATGAGAGATTTATCTGAAGACGAGAGAAAATGCCATACACAGTGAGTGTTTTGTTTATTTTTTAAAGAGTTTAGGCAGCTTTCTTGTGTTATGTACTGTGATATGTAAAGATTTTTTGTCTCTCTGTTTAGGTGTTTACTCACAGGTTGTGCTCACACAGTCTGAACAGTCAGTAGTTGTGTCTCCAGGTGCTTCCTACAAACTGACCTGTGCCTGCAGTGGGTTTACTGTTAGTAGCACTAACATGCACTGGATCCGTCAGGCACCTGGAAAAGGACTGGAATGGATCTTACACTATTATACAGACTCTGACAAAGGCTCAGCTCAGTCAGTTCAAGGCAGATTCACAGCATCTAAGGACAGCTCTAATCTCTATCTGCACATGAGTCAGTTAAAGACTGAAGACACTGCAGTGTATTACTGTTCAAGAGATTCACTTTGCTTGCTTTCATACAGCTACCCTTACAAAAACCTGGGGGGGGGGGGGTGAAGGAGCAACATATCAGCAGTTGTGTTACTGATTGAGTCCTAATGAGAACAAATAATGTCTATATACATTCAAAGCAGTTAATTTCATATTAAAGATAGAATTCACCCCAAAATGACCATAAAGCAAACCACTGTATCTTTCCAAACTGAAGGAGAGGATTGAGTGGATGCTGCTAATCATATCCTTTCTTCAATATATATATATATATATATATTAAACCCCAAGATTGTTGTATGATTTAACTAAATAAGTAAAAAGCCATCTATATACGTATAGATAGATGCATGCTGCTTACACAGATATATATTTTCCCTTTTAGAAATGTTTAGAAGTAACAGACAGGAGCAAATGTGAGTGTATTCCTTCTCCTATGGTCACAAGGTCAGCTAAAAGGGTCAGGGGAGGCCCTTCCTCTACGTGTGCTGCGAGGGACAAAAAGAAATGTAGATATGAAGAATCCTGTTCTATACTGTATTTCTATTCCTCAAGATTAATGTCTATTATGTGTGTGTATCCAACCGTAGTGATAAGAGACTTGCCAGTGCTAGAGAACCTTGAATTGTAGATATGGGCTTTGTGTGTATGTGTGTGTGTCAGCACCTATGTTCTGTACAGAAGAATAGTTTCTGCTGACATTGCTGACATCTGGACCTGAGATGAGGTGTCTTCTTCACCCGTGCTGACGCCGGCTACAATCATTGGAGATATGCTGAAGATGTTTATGCCCATATGTGAAGATTGTCTAAGTTTATCTAGGTTTTGGAACCAATCAGATTGCTGCTGACCAGCACTTTGACGCAACTAATGTCTTCTGTCTGGAGTATAACTGTGGTTGATTTTGTATTGTACATGGTCGGCCTACAAACTCCATAGAGTATTGAAGCTGACTTCTGCTTATGAAACTGCAAAATATTTTCTTCAAGTAAAATTATTATTATTAATTGAACTCATCTCTGACTCCTGGTCTTCAGTGTGACAATACCTGGTCCTTGAGTTATAACTGTAAATTCCCCTAACAGTTTTATGGTGGAGGATGAGGGCAATCGTTCTTTGGTGACATCCCTGATCAATCATCAAAACCAAAGTAGGAAAGATTTTATATTTAATATTATTGGTTAGGGACTGTCTGTAAAGGACGGGGGTCAAGAGAGGGAAGAACGATAGACTCACTCAGACGTGAGGGGGTAGAAACCAGCTACGTTAAAAAAAGAGACGTAAAAATTTGTTCAGGGGACGACAAAAACCAACACAGTCTCACTCTCTACTCGTCAAATGTCTGACGCATGGTCAAGTGATCTGGCATCACTTTTTTGACACACTGGGTATACCTTTGGCGTTATTTTTCAACGTGCAGGTTAGTCCGATAGACTTCTATAGAACTCAGCAGCGTTTAAATTTGACGTCTTGGTTCAGCACACCGCAACGACACTGGATAAATAAAAATAAATAATAGGCTACAAAAAAAAAATTATATATGACAGAGATCGTTTTTATCTGGCCAAATTGTTTTTGAGGTTTAAATATTCTCGCAATCTGATATTAAAGTGGACTCTCTGCAAAGGCTTAACGCGTTCATCAGTGGTGAGTTTAACAACACTCAACTGTAGGTAAAACAGCATTCATCGGTGAGTTTGACCAAAGCAACGCTCAACTGCAGGGAAAACAGCATAAAAAGGTGAGTTTAACAACGCTCCAAGGCGCGTGCAAGTAAGCAGTTTAACCGTTTTCTTACAACCCATTTCGCTTATCGCTTATTCATAGTTCATCATCTCTATGAAATCACGTTCAAGAAGTCTCATTCAACACACATCGCGATACTTGCCATCAGTTTCCATGTGCCACAGGCTCGGTGAGTAGATATAATTACGCTCTTTTAATGCCTGTTATAAAATGTATTCCGTCTTCTTTATTAATCAGATTAGCGCCGTATTGTTTTCTCGCTGTATTATATCAGTCATCCGAGGCTGTCGTTGAGTTTCATTGCGTTTAACTAAATGAACACACCTGCTAACTAGTGTGATTAAACTCTATCGGTCACGTGACGTGCCATAGACTTTCAATATATTAGGTGTGTTCGACATCGGCTGCGGCTGGATGCAACCGATCGGCGAGAGTAGCTGCGTGCAGGTGGGGAGGAGCTGCAAACGGAGATATGAAGCCGGACACTTTGTGGCTCTCGTAGTTTGCTGCAATTACGTCAGTCATGGCAGATCACGTGGCGATTGCTTACTTAATCGCGTTTAAATGTGTGTATAAGTGGTGTTTTGGAAAAGGAAAAAAAAAAAAAAAAAGAAAAAAAAAAGTGGTGTTTTGGAAGGGTGCCTTCCAAAAACAAGATACCATATTGGATATATACTTTATCAGTATGACATGGGTGTTTCTGCTCATACAAAATGATAAAAGTAACCTATAAAAAAATTCCCTGGTGGGTATGTGTTTTTTAAGAAGGTTTCAGCAACAAGATTTACAGTGCCCTCCTGCTGAGCTTTTTAACATTTTAAACATAACACCACTGATTTTCATATACAGAAAAGCACAATTCTGTTGGATTTATATTGTGATTTAGACCAACTATTTGAAAGTGAACAGAATGTTGTCAAGTTGTTAAGTTGAAGTTACAGCAAGTTGTTAGCAGTTTGCTAACCACATGCAGGTGAAGTATAAACACAGCAAAATAAATTAGAGAATATGAAGAAACCAAACAAATGGAGGAACATAATGTATTATGTATCATTTGTATAGGAGCATACATTTATGACCACATTAGATTGTATGCTTTTTAGATTAACATTTTAGTTCTTAAAAATGCCCATTTGAATAGGTTATGCTGCTGAATACTGTAAAAGGTCTGTATAAAAAAGAAAGTCATGCAAAATAAACATACACAAACTTTATATTAACAATAAAGTAAATACAGTAAAACAATATTTAATAAATATGATTTATAAGATGAAGACGACTTAAAAACGTATTGAACTGTTTTAAAAGTCCATATGATAATTTCTGAAACTGAAGCCGACTCGCAATAAACTTGAAACGCACGTCATCGGTGTCATCAGTGAATCCAGCCAATCGTGGATCAGTTGTGTCGTCATCAGAACCTGTGCAGCCGCTCTTCAGAAGCTGCGCTGGCTGTGTTCTCCGGCTACTCTCGAATCGCTCTCGTGGTACTTTGACGGCACACGTCACAGTCACGTGGCGTCAGCGCTGAATCAAGTCGGACAAAATTTCTAACCGGCATGCACTGCTTCAAGTCAGCCGACGATCGGTTTGCGCAAAACTGCATGAAGTCGAACAAGCCTGTTCATTTCATGTCAAAGATGTAAATTTGTAGTAAGATCATGGTAACCACGGCACGTACAATAGTAACAAATTACATTTGAAGTTAAAACCCAGGAACGGGACATTTACCATGTTTTTACCTCAGTAACTGTAGTTCTACTATGGTATATTAATAATCAATACAACAATACAATAATCATCAAACTAACTATGGTTGTACAACTGTAATTGTCGTTTTTGATGTGCTTTTATATTACAGATATCACACATTTACTGTATCATGCTTTTGATACCTTTTTATGTAAATCCAAAAAAAGTAAATAAATAAAAGGAAACATTTTTCCCTTCCTGCAGTTCATTCATATCAGTTGATATTTTAAATATTTTGCTCACAAAACATTATTAAAATTCTGTTTATAATTCTATTATATTTTACCCCCATCCCCCTTTCTTATTTTTATTATTTATGTATTTTTTTTTAGCTGAAAAGATGTAAAGGAAGCAGTCATCCCTGTGGTGTTTGTGGAGAGGTATTTTTTCAGAAATGGAGAAGACAGAAAGCTGCGGAGGCAGACATTTGCAGCAGTAAGTCTGTGTTGGTTTTACCTTTTTATCAAACTGCTGTTATAAATTGCACAGCATTTGTTGTTTCTTAAACTTTTGCACTGTCCAAATACCCACACTTGCCATCTTTGCACTTGACCAATCGATTATTTATTTGACGTATTTCCTATGTTTAGGCCAAGTGTTCGAGTGAGCATGGTGACCACAAGTGTGTGTCGAACTTTTCATGACCTGATGACAGTGGTTCCCAATCCTGATCCTGGAGAACCCCAGCACTGCACGGTTTTGGTGTCTCTCTTATCTGACAAACACACTTTTGAGGTCTTGGAGTCTTCACTGATGAGCTGATGAGTTGAATCAGGTGTGTTTGATCAGGGAGACATCTTAAATGTGCAGTGTTGGGCTTCTCCAGGACCAGGATTGGGAGCCACTGCCTTATGGGACACACTTAAGTGTTTACAGAGATTATTTTTTTTTTATTATTATTATTCAACTTTGCATTTTAAAATAAATTCTAATTCTCTTTTCATTAGTCCCTATTACAGAGGGCAATTAAATTTTTGGGGCTTCTAATTAAGTGAAAAAAAAAGCAGTTGCAAATGATGTACAAAATAAATATACTTTTCTGTACACCAAGAAAACATGCAACACTTTGTTTTACTACCAAATTATTCTCAGTATCTAATTATTATTATTATTATTATGAATAATAATATTTCACATACATTGGAAAGGTTTCCGTGAGCAGATCAATTACACTACTGATAACATTCCTTTAAGCATGTAATATTTTTTTTAAATAATTCATATGAATATAGCTTGCTATTATTGACTAGCTTTTAATAATAGATGCATTTAATATATAATTATACAGCATCTTTACAGAGGCTGCTTTTATGGTCTAAAAGTAGCATGTAATAATATTTCCTTCCTTTCTGTCTTTCAGGATTTTTTGCAGATAATGATGTTCTTCTCGATCATGCACAAGGACTCACCTCTTTAACTCTTTATCTTCCCAACACACACAGAAATGCTCCCTTTATCAGTGTTTAGACTTTGCAGTGCAATTTTGTTTTAGTTCTAAGCTTATAATGAATACATTGTGACCTTCCAGCAACCCATATATTGTATACAGAACCAGTGATCAAAACAATGGTTGAAAATAGTATTTTTATATTGATAAAGCATTGTGTTCTCTTTTTCAAGCTTCATACAGTAAACTTTACTTCTGGTGCTTTTATCATAAAAAAACAAACATCAGTTCTCATCAGGAGTTTTCGTAAAGGACGTATTCATGCACAGCCATCCTCTAGTTCCAGTCATGAAGTGAATGATGTTATTGTCAGTTTTATTTCTGCATTTTTATGTAGCAGGTGTTTGTTTTCCTGAGCGTTATCTTTCTTCCATTGTTCGGACAATCAGTGTTTATTTGATGCTGTGCTGATGGAGGTTTATAGATGATATTGCACACTTGACATGCATGTCCTCATGGTTTTTATTTTCTGAGTTTGAAACAGTGTGTTGTATCACTTTTTGGTCAAATAAATTCTCCAGTGTTCTCTGAAAGACTATCTGTATTTACTTTTTTTTCTTTCTTTTTTTTAAATAAAAGTATTTGCAAAGAATTTTTATTCTTCATAGTGGCAAAAACAACTTATTGACAGAGGATGCAGTGCAGTTATATGGGCAATTTGTCTTTGAATCAGTTTTTTTAAACTTTGTTTTTATTGCTAGAGTTCAATTGGTAAAGAATGGCAAATCACAGAAAAACAAAAGTGAATAATTGTTATAGCTTTAAAACAAAACATAACATGCAATTTAAATGTTGCAAGCTAATCATTTGATTAGAAAATGCACCTGTCTTTGAAAAAAAAAATAGATTTAATGAGAGGAATCGGTTCGATAGAACTGCGAATGCTGGCCATGTGCTCATCAATATTGCCCAATTTTTGTCAAGCTGAAAACAATAATTAGCGCATTTGCATTATTGTTGGAGGAAGGTGTAGACGTTAATAAAACACAATCTAATAGGTAGCAAATGTTATTGATTGTTAACCAATCTATCCCTTCAGCCGAAAAACGAAAGACATCGGTCATAAATGGATAAGGAAGCGTGACGCCGCTGCTCAGCTTTGATATCATTGGCTGTCAATGTCCCTTGTCATCGCAGGGTTGTCTGTGGTTGGACTATCCTTTAACCCATATTAAACAGCGCATCGTGTTACAAAAGTACGTTTTGCTACTATTATCACATTAGTAATATATTAAGTCAACAATTAAGGGTTGCTATGTTGAGGAAAATTACCTCTTTAGCGAGATCCTAACCCTAACCCTAATCATAACTTCGACGAACTACAAAAAACAGCCCCTAGTTTCGCCTTTCCATATATAGAATGACGGAGGCTTGTGGGTAATGTAGTTTAAATCGTTTTATTGACGAAATGAAATAAATAATATATTTAATGGAAAACTGGATATATGAATAGTTTCATTGTGTAAACCTCTATGATATAATTGAAAGACAGAGTGAAATTTGGTATTTTAGAGTGAGCAATATTTAAAATGGCTTTATGAAACATTTCCATTTATTTCTGAAAACTGTGCCCGACATTATTTTATCAGCATAGCATAAGTAAAAATCCTTCTGGTTTTCTCTTTGATTCGTTAATTGGACTCTGATTTACAGCCATTTCAAATGTACAGTTTTTGGCTCTTCCGGGGGGTGCTACTGGGCCCCTGGGGGTAGAAGGGCAGTAAAACCTACATATATGTATTCTCCTCATCATGGACAATAAACTGAGCTGAGTCACATTTATGTCTGACAGTTTTCACAGACTAACCTTTTCTTATTCTTATGTCATGAGCAGTAAAGCTTTTGACAGGACATGGTGAGGCCATCTGATGAAACATGGCAAAATTAGAAAGAAATGATTTAATAATACAAAATATAGATTATTTATTTTATTTTTGAAGTTAACAGTAATAAATATAATGGATAAACCTGCAACAACTTGCCATTATCTATTCCCCACTGTTAAGCAGTAATCAAGGACAATTTATACACATTGTGATACTTCACTATTCCACAAGGAATAATTCATGGAGTACTCAGAATACTATATATATTAACTAATTAGCAACAATCAGTGTAAAAATGTCCTCCTCATCCCCTTATCTTGGTCCTCAGATGCTGAACATCAGTAATTTGCATGTTCTTGGATTTAATGCAGTACAAGATCCATGTTGATCATTCCTGCTACATTCTCAGTTATCCCTCAAGTGTTTGTAACTATAAAGTAAATGGCTTTTCAAAATAATTCAACTAGTAGATCCCTTTATATAGATATATATATATGCATATTTGTGATTAAATATATACAATAATAACTTTCTGGTGTATTGTTGTTCCAGATGTCATTAATGTTGAAGCAAAAAATAATCCTGGTAATTAATATGTAGTTTTTCAAGTGTAGAATAAACCCATAGTAGCCTACAGTATCTAGTAAAATTATGAATTTACCAAGAATTTTCAACACACAATATTCACCATATTAATTTTATTGAAGCATAGACTATGAAGTTGATAAAGTAGCTTCAAGACAAACACAATTCAAGGAAAATAATAATGGATCAAAAATTCATTAATATCATAAATTAATCAGTTCACACAGATGAGTGATGAAATGTCCTTAAAAGTAAAAATAATCCATTCAGTCAACTGTGATACAGATCATGTGATACATATCGTCGCTGTCCGATGAAAACCACGTATGTCCATTTTGCCGATTTTGAGATTTTTTGACGGATTGAATGTCCAGGTTCATTTCCGTATACAGTATGCTTCACATATCTAAATGGCCAATGAAAAGTTGTGAAATCATGTCATCTGATTTTCACGTATATCCATTTGGTGTCAAAGCTGTCAATCACGCCGCGTATCTCCCGCCCTGTGGAAGCATCTCGCCGGTCTCGTAAAGTTTCATCGAAGCTCAGCACTGGATAGCCGAATAACACCGTGAGGTAAAGTAAATAAACATAGCCTGGTGAGACAATGACTTTCCTTCATCGAGGTAAACGTTTCCCCCCTGACGCCAGACGTACGTCTAGGAGTGACAAAATTACGGTAGGACTGTGCAAACAAAGTATCTGTCTAGCATTACCATGTCAGTGTTAGGGGTGTGACGGTTAGTATATAACCGTGAGTTGAACACCGTCATTAGAACTTTATAACCGCCAAAACCGTGTCACTAAAATATTTTTTACAAACATTTTTTATCAAAAATTATTTTCATTTTTTAGATAGGATCATCAGATGCGCAATATATCGGGAGACATGGTTTTTACCACTTAATGAAGTTTTGTAAATCGTCAGACATGATATTTACCACTTCATTAAATTTTGCTTTGTAGAAAACCTTTCTTAAAAACGAATTTCGTTTTGAACAAATTTTATCTTAATTTTAATAGATGTTTCATCAACCAATTGCATGTATTTTAATAAATAAAAAGCAAATATAGCAGACAATGATAACCGTGACATGGAAGCACTGTGAACTAGAGCGCATCTCATTGTAAATGAAATTCAGCGTAGGCCTATGCCTCATACTCTAGCATTAAATGTTTTTGCTGCATCCTTTCCAGAACAGACAATTGCTTTTTTTTTTTTTTGCGGCTCGCATCAGCAAAGCATGGACCGCAAAACAATCAGCGGATGGCGGGCGGGTGCGGCTTTGAAATTTGCTAAAAAAAACTTTGGCTCGGATGATGAGTTTTGTGACAGATGTCCTTAATAAACGGAGGTCTGAAATCTCTGCCCCTTTACCGATCAGAGCGCGCGCTGAAACGGAGTTAACCCGCTATCTCCAAGATCAACCAATTGACTCTACGGCAGATCCACTAGCATGGTGGCGAGACAATATGAAACAAAATGAAACACGCTATGCCCCCCCCCCCCCCCCCCCCCCCGACGGTTATGTTATGAACCGTCACATTTGACTCACGTCATAACTGTCATCACCAATTCTGAAACCGGCACACCCCTAGTCAGTGTATTGATTCATTGTCACTTCATAGTTTGCAAGAGACATTTAATAAATTTATAATTAATATTAAATAAACTAAGCGTATTTAATAAACTAAGACGTAGGCTATTTAATAAACTGAGCGTATTCATCTGTCAATATGAAACGTGACTTGGCCATTCTAATTAATGATCGGAAGAACGCGTATCGACCACCATTACTGTAAAATATGCACGTATGTCCATTTAAACTCAATTTTGGTCAAATGTGGATTATATCATTACACTGGCAAGAATATGGTTACATGTAAAGATGCCGTACCAAGTATGACAACGCTACATTCAACTGCTTTTGAAATACAGTGTTTTTTTCACTTCCTGAAAAGTAACCGTTTTGGACATACGTGAGTTTCATCGGGCAGCGACGATATTAGATTAGATTAGATTCAACTTTATTGTCACTGCACATGTAGGTACAAGGCAACGAAATGCAGTTAGCATCTAACCAGAAGTGCAATAAGCAGTAAGTACAGAATAAAGGTCTATAATATGTACAATAACTATACAGATAAGTATTATGGACATAATTTACAGATATTAAATACTATAAGCACGATATACAGATAGGTGTACTATGAACATACTATACAGATGGGCTATGTAAAAGTTTATGTACACTATAGGCAGAACTATGAACATAATTTACAGTATTGCAATGGACAGTAAAGTGCATAGAAAATATTACAATGTGCAAATGGATTATACAGTGTTCCTGGATGAACAGACAGTAGTGCAAGTAATAACAAGTTACTGTTTTTTGGCTTGTTGTGAATAAATAAATAAATCAGAGTGTTGAAGAGGGGGAGGAGTCTATGTGTGGTGTGGGGGTGTTGAGGGGTGTCAGAGGGCAGAGTTCAGCAAGGAGACAGCTTTAGGGAAAAAGCTGTTCCTGAATCTTGTGGTCCTTGTTCGGAGGCTCCTGAAACGCCTCCCGGAGGGGAGGAGGTTAAACAGTCCATGGTCAGGGTGAGAGGAGTCCTTGAGAATGCTGCGAGCTCGACGTAGACAGCGTTTCCTCTGGATGTCCTCAAGAGCAGGAAGTGGTGTCCCTGTGATGCGCTGGGCAGTTTTCACCACCCTCTGCAGTGCCTTGCGGTCAGCCACTGAGCAGTTCCCATACCAGACTGTGATGCAACTGGTCAGGATGCTCTCGATCGCACACCGGTAGAAGTTCACCAGGATGGATGAAGACAGCTGGTTCTTCTTCAGTGTCCTGAGGAAGAAAAGGCGCTGGTGAGCCTTCTTGACCAGGCTGGAGGTGTTTGTGGCCCAGGACAGTTCCTCCGAGATGGTGGTTCCCAGGAACTTGAAGCTGGAGACACGTTCAACAGCCAGCCCGTTAATGTGGATGGGGTCATGCGTGCTTCCATTCTTCTTCCTGAAGTCCACAATGAGCTCCTTGGTCTTATTGGTGTTAAGGAGCAGGTTATTGTCAGCGCACCATGTGGCCAGGTGCTGTACCTCTTCCCTGTAGGCAGTCTCATCGTTGTCACTGATGAGGCCAATCACCGTGGTGTCATCTGCAAACTTAATGATGGAGTTGGATCCATGCACAGGCTTGCAGTCGTGGGTGTAAATGGAGTAGAGTAGAGGTGGGCAGATCGATACTTATATCGATAATATCGATACCAACGTTGGTATCGGTATTGATCGATACCAACGGGAAAATATCGATACTTAAGTTTCAGTTTCTCTCGTTTTGCGACCTGGCCGTGTTTGTCAAAATGCTGCTGCTGTCACAGAGCAGAGCAAGCTCTTAAGAGTGCTGCTTGTGCTCGACACTGCTCTCCGCCCCCTCTCCTGTGTTGTACCGTCACGTGACTCACCACTAGCGCTACCACCAGCAGTCAGGCGCGCGCACCGCTCAGCCGCGCATTTCTAACAGCAGTCGGTCAGAGGCGGAGAGAAAGAGGAGCGTTGTATGGCTGTATTTTCAGGCCGATCTACCCTTTTTGTGTTAGCTGTGAAAGGGATACTAGTTTCTATATTTAAACTTCACCTAGATGTGTACCAGACTTAATTATTTTTATTATTTTTCAATAGCTGATTCTCCAAGAGCAGTGGATATTACAAGGCGCCTATCAGAAATGATTGCGAAGGAGCTGCAGCCTCTTTCCATAGTGGAAGATGTCGGCTTCAGGAATTTTGTATAAGGAGAATTTGTTTTATATTGTGAAGTAAAACTTTGTGACTTTAAGAAAAAAATACTGAAAAGAAGTGCACTAAAGAGGAGAAAATTTTTTTTTATTAACATGCTACTTGAAAAGAGAATTTGTTTTTACATTTTTTATATTTGTGAAGTAATCATTTTGTAACTTTGTTTATTTAAATAAATCAGAAGTAACCAAAAGTTGTTTCTGAACAAAAGCTTTTGTAGTACTGATTAATAACCCAAAATGCAAATCACAAAAACAAATTAAAAGTCATGAAAATTAATTTAGATTTAGGTTGAAGACACATCCACCTTAATTATTATAAAGTATCGATATTGGTATCGGTATCGGCGATTCTGGCCCTGTATTTACTTGGTATCGGATCGATACCAAATCTAGCGGTATCGCACACCTCTAGAGTAGAGGAATGGGCTCAGCACACAGCCCTGTGGTACGCCAGTATTAAGTTTGATGGTGGTGGAGTGTGTGTGACCTGACCGAACATGCTGAGGCCTGTTGGTCAGAAAGTCCATAATCCAGTTGCAGAGGGAGGTGTTAATGTCCAGTTCTCCAAGTTTTGTGGTCAGCTTGTAGGGAATGACGGTGTTAAATGCTGAACTGAAGTCAACAAACAACATCCTAACATACGTGTTGTTATTGTCCAGGTGTGTGAGTGCAGAGTGCAGCACTGTGCATACTACATCCTCTGTGCTCCTATTTCTGCGGTAGGCAAATTGGTGTGGGTCCAGTGTGGGTGGGAGGCAGTCTTTGAGGTGTGCTAGGACCAGTCGCTCGAAGCACTTCATAATGATGGGTGTGAGTGCTACGGGGCGATAGTCATTCAGGCACGTTGGGGAGGAGTGTTTCGGTACTGGCACAATGGATGTGGACTTAAAACATGTTGGCACAGTTGCTTGGGTGAGGGACAGGTTGAAAATGTCTGTGAAGACCCCTGCAAGCTGCTCTGCACATGCCCTAAGCACACGTCAACATGTGTATAAGACATGTGATACTGTTCCAGAAAATAATGATTCCCATCATCACATCTAAACTGGTTTCATCTCCCCATCATGATCTTCTTCTCTCGTGTCTGGAAACAGTTTGTGGTTGATATCCAGCACTGATGTGGTGTAGCCTTTTCTCAGCCAAAGGATCTCTCAGTCCTAAGATCCCAGACCTGGTCAAAGTGAAACAAACAATCCAGATGAAGTTGTTTAATGGACAGAGAGCTCAGCTTATGTTCTGTGTGATTTTAGCAGGGTGAGCAACTATGACCCTTGTAGTACTGTACACTTACCATTCTTCAAGCTGTTTTAAGACCTTTAGAGAAAGTTTTTCTCTGAAGACAATTTACCGCATCCTCTTCTTTCACTCCTTTCAAGAGCATCACTTGGTCAAAACCCCCCATTTGGCTGATGAGATCATCTGTACAAATTAAAATACTGCAATAAAAATTTAATTCTGCAAGAATTAAGGCAAAGGACTTGCTCATGAGACACCCCTTAGCATGTGACAGAAATTTTTGTCTCTATAATTAATCTATTGTTGCAGTAAATGTGTCTTTTTTCCTCTCTAATCTATCTTCAAAGTTCCTGACTTCTCTCACAAATGTGTTTTAGTGTAAGGCCTGGCTTCAAACCAATCAACTATCAATCCACAATTTATAATACAACATTTATGAAACAATGAAATAATGTAAACCACTTTTATAAAACTTGTATTCTTTTATTTAAGACAAACAGTTGGTGTTTTTTTTTTTTTTACTTAAAGTTTACAAATATTCCACTCACACTTTGCCAACATGCTATAATTGTAATAGCTGTATATCAATTTTTTTTTTATTAAGAATAAAAACATAGAAATAATAAATTACGGCTGAGATGAACAGTCCTGTGAGATAAAATCATAAAGTGCTGTAACACATAACACAGCATTGCACAGCATTGCTTCAACACACACATACCAGAGGACTTCTGTCTTTGTTTGGGCTCAAGATGGCCGTCTTCATTCCTCATGAGCAAATCATTTCCTTGGTCTTCCTTCTCTTCTGAAAAACAAGATAATCTTACTCTGTGTGCAATTAACATTGCTCATTAAACATATAATTAAGTTAATTTAAAATAAGATTCAGACCAGAGCATTTGATGAGTAAATGTTGATTCAAAAATATTTTAAACAAATGTACCTGGGAAGAGCTGATCATGGCAAGATTCACTGAGACTCAGTAATAGCTCTTTTAGTTTTTAGGAAGGTTTGTGAGGGTTGGCTCTTAAAAGAGCTGTTGAGCTTGAACAGCATTATCTGCAAACAATCCTGTAAGACAAAAACAAAGAAAAATATTACTACATTACATGCATCTTATACATTACTGTGCGTATGTGTGTGTGTAATTATACAGCTATGTTCATATGAATTATTAAAAAAAATAATTACAAGCTAACAGGACTGTTATCAGTAGTGCGCAAGTCTTAATAATGCCAAAGCGCAGTGCCCTTATCACACACTAAACCCACACTATCTCCAATACCACTCAGGAGCTCTATACCAGGCTTAGTGTATCCCATCATGCATCATTTTTTGGAATAAATTGTGAGACTTTTTGTCGAGATCTCACAAGGGGTCACGGAAAATGTAAAATATTAAAAATAATAATAATAATAATAATAATAATAATAATTAGATATTGAAAATAATTTTTCAATTAATTTATTTTAAAATGCAAAGTTGAATAATCAAACTAAAAATCTCTGTAAACACTTAAATGTGTCCCATAAGGCAGTGGCTCCCAATCCTGGTCCTGGAGAAGCCCAACACTGCACATTTAAGATGTCTCCCTGATCAAACACACCTGATTCAACTCATCAGCTCATCAGTGAAGACTCCAAGACCTCAAAAGTGTGTTTGTCAGATAAGAGAGACACCAAAACGGTGCAGTGCTGGGGTTCTCCAGGATCAGGATTGGGAACCACTGTCATCAGGTCATGAAAAGTTCGACACACACTTGTGGTCACCATGCTCACTCGAACACTTGGCCTAAACATAGGAAATACGTCAAATAAATAATCGATTGGTCAAGTGCAAAGATGGCAAGTGTGGGTATTTGGACAGTGCAAAAGTTTAAGAAACAACAAATGCTGTGCAATTTATAACAGCAGTTTGATAAAAAGGTAAAACCAACACAGACTTACTGCTGCAAATGTCTGCCTCCGCAGCTTTCTGTCTTCTCCATTTCTGAAAAAATACCTCTCCACAAACACCACAGGGATGACTGCTTCCTTTACATCTTTTCAGCTAAAAAAAATACATAATAATAAAAATAAGGTATGGTAAAAATATATATAATATAATAATAATTATTACTATTATTAACTTTTACAGTTAAACATTAGGTTCATTTAAGTTATTTAAAAAAAAGTGGGAGGGAAGTTTCTAACTTAACTTAAATAAATTGGCAGACGTTTTTTAGGATGAACTTGCAAAATCTTGTTCACAAAACTAAACTTTTTAAGTTTATGGAAAGAAACTTGGTTTAGGTTGAATAAATGTATTAAACATAGTTATACTGACTTTTCCATAGATTTTTGCTGAGCCAACACAACAAAACCAGTAATTTGAACCTTTTTCAAGTTGGGTTTTTTACAGTGCTGGCACAGGTAGCAGGTGACAGTAGAATTCCTGCAGTGATGCACTGACACATGATTGTTCAGAAGTAAATATGAAAACAATATATTACTAATGTAATATTGTCAAAAATAAATATATATATATAGTCACGGGTGGAAGGAACACACGACAAGGAGAGCTCAAAATAAATACCCCGGAGGGTGGATTTATTCACAACGATTATGCCCAAGGTGAGGTAAACGATGCTGAGGTGAGTAAGTGCCCTTCGTCATCATGTCCAGTGTTTCGTGGTTCCGAGTGGCACTCATGGAGGGGCTGATCGGCTATCCACTGGTTTCTGGAAAGAAGTGAAGAAGGCCATCGTCAAACGAGCCGCAGCTGGGGCCGATCAGCCCATGACGAGCACGTGCAGGTGTTCCTCATCCATTTCCACAGCATTAACTTATATTATTATAATTATATTATATTATTTAAACATTTTCAAAAGATAAATATTTTAAAGTAGTGGGCAAGTAATTCAGTCCTTGATTTGCTTCATAAAAGGCTAATTTGAGGTTGTGTTGACAAACACGGTTATAGTGCATTATTTTCAGTGTGTTATTGCTAGCATGACAATAGATTACCTTACAAGTAATTAGTGTGTGATGTACAGTAGTTGCCATGATAACCTTACATACTGATCTATGTAATTATAGTGAAATCACTTGAAAGGTACACAAAAACTGAATTTGTGAGTTCAGTAAAGAAAAGCTAACATGTGTTTAAAAGTGTGATTGTCTAAATTGACTGGCTTGGTCTGGATGTCCCAAGCACAGATGTCAAGCGATTCCTGAGCTGGAGTCTCCAAACACTGCTCAATTTGTAGCTATCTCCACAATCAAACAGGTTATAATCTCTTTAGTAGAGACGCCAAAACCAGACATGGGTGTCTGAGAGAAAGGAGACATTCAAAATGTGCAGGGGTCGGGGGTTATCTCCAGGACCAGAGTTAAAAAGTCATTGAAGCAGCAATGATGAATCTGTTGCAAACTTTAATCCTGATTTCAATGAAGTACAGTAGAAAAACTAACCGTAACAACAACAACTGCCTGGAATCACCATATCTCAATCCTTCATCCTCACTAGCCTTTAGACGTGCCTCAAAATGTCACATCAAAGCATCAGTCTATCAGCAACAGCTGTCCACAGACTTCATATCAGCTATCACAACTAATAAAACACCAATCATAAAAAATACAACATTTACTCCACCCACATCAATAATACATTATAAAGACTGAAATATCAACTATCATTTGTAATAACAATTTAAAACATAATAATAATAATAATAATAATAATAATATTGCTGAGAAATGCAAAAATTCAGATTCAAAGACAACAAGGTATGAATATAGTTACAGATAAATCATAATTTAATCAAAACTATTTTAATACATTTTCCCAGATCCAGTGTTTCCACACATGTTGTGTTTGTAAAACAGATACAGTGTATGCAAATGTCATGATTTAGTCAGAGTCACTCAATCTGGACTGAGGACTGTGTTATAAACTGGATCCTCAGTCAGTGTTTGTGTTCTGCTGCAGTGCAGTTTCTTTTCCTTTGACAGTTTTTGGCTGATAATGGAAATGTTACAGTATGGAGTTCTGCTGATGATTATGTCAGGTGAGAATGATTTCACTTCTCCAGATTGTTGTCACTTATGTTTTTTCTATACCATCTAACATGATTTTTTTTTTTTTTTTTTTTTGCATGTTTTTCAGTTGTTAGTGGTCAGTCTTTGACCTCCTCAGATTCTGTGGTGAAAAACCTGGAGAATCAGTGACTCTGTCCTGCACTGCGTCTGGATTCTCAGTGAATGACTACTGGATGCACTGGATCCGTCAGAAACCAGGGAAAGCACTGGAGTGGATTGGACAGATATCTGGCTCAACTGTGTATTATGCTCAGTCTCTACAGGGACAGTTCTCCATCACCACAGACACCAGCAAAAACATGCTGCATTTAGAGGTGAAAAGCCTGAAGACTGAAGACACAGCTGTTTATTACTGTGCACGAGAGTCACTGTTACACAAAAGACTGCAGGACTGAACAAAAACTATTCATGCATCAGATCACTGAAACAACTGCAAACTTCCCCACAATTGAACAAATTATACTTGTTTATAAATTTATTTGAAACATTTCAAATCTTCCTCATAAGCAGATTCTCAAATAAATTAGTGAATAAGGTCTGGATTAATTAAGGTACATCATAAAAATAGATTCAGAGTATGCAGGGTTGATTAATCAGCAAAGATACAAAACCTGTACAGTTGTCATATATGATATTATGAAGCAAAAATATATGGGAATATAGCAGAAAATATAATGCATATTACTTGATACATAACATCACAATAAAGACAAAAACTTCACTACATTTTTTATATGTAATAGCTTTATAGAAACAAATAATTTGTGTAAGTTAATGCTTGATAGGGTTTATAGGTGAAAACTAAACTTTTATCAGATTTTTTCATGTTTAAATACTCAATAGAAAGAAAAGACAAAGGACATATTTACATGTATATGTACATATGTATATAAAGTGAACACATATAGCATAAAACAGTTATAAAACGCACAGTATTACATTTTATTACTTGTACATCTAAATAACTGTGCTGCCGAATATAAAATAAAAAAAAATTTTTATACACAAGTAAACTATCACATATTTGAATTATGTATTTATTTATCCAGGATCAGCATGATTTCACAACAAGAAGTGCATCAACAACAACAACCTGATATTGGAAAAGTGCTGATCTGTGTTTGCTGTTCCACTACAACTCATTTAAGCTCTACAGCTTTATTAAAGACCTTTACCTACTTTCTCATGAACAAAACACAATGCCATGTCTGTTTGATGGAACTGAGGGGTTGCACGCACATGCCTGCTGCAAAAATGTTACATTTATTTACTGAAGTACAGTATTATTTGAATATACAATGAACCTCAATAGTCTCAAGCTCCAGTGAGTCCACTATTTGGGGTTCGATGCAAATGAACTGATGTCTGTTTCATATTTAAACAGCTACACTGTGGAGTGCAGGACTCATCATCAGATCAGCCTTCATATAAACCATGTTCACTTCATTTCTCTTGCTGTTGCTGGCTGCTGTGTCTTGTAAGTTAATCCCCTGGATAAACAAACAGTTTTCAGTGTAAATATTAATATTCATAAATCTAAATGTTGTTTTTATCCACAGGTATTGACTGTCAGGTTGTGCTCACACAGTCTGAACAGTCAGTAGTTGTGTCTCCAGGTGCTTCCTACAAACTGACGTGTGCCTGCAGTGGGTTTACTGTTAGTAGCACTAACATGCACTGGATCCGTCAGGCACCTGGAAAAGGACTGGAATGGATTATTTATTATTATTCAGATTCTGCTAAGAGCTCAGCTCAGTCAGTTCAGGGCAGATTCACAGCATCTAAGGACAGCTCTAATCTCTATCTGCACATGAGTCAGTTAAAGACTGAAGACACTGCAGTGTATTACTGTGCAAGACACACAGTGGAAGCACAGATACAAGCACCTGTTCAAAAACTCATCATGAGAAAGGGGGCAGATATGCAAGCTCTAAAGTAACATAAGTCCAATCTGAGGTGTTTTAAATTAAAATTAATTTAAAAAATAATTATAAAACTTTTATGAATAACTTATTTATTTATTTATGTCATGTATGTCATATGACATATATCATATGGTCAGACTTTAATTTAGGCAACAGCATAAGCCTTTTTCGGATACGTTTTAGCATTGATACGAGCAAAATGGCGATCTGTACATGTAGTATTCAGCACTTGATCGATACACTAGTTTGAGCAACAGCAGATCACTGATTAAACCAAGTGTGTTGGGAGTAGTTGGATAAGTTTAAAGGAAGCATCCCCAATAAATGAGCCTGAGCAGCAACCGTTAATATCGACAGCCTTGACCACAGAGTAACGAGGCTCATGGGTATATTTAACTGTTACCGGTGTGGTAATATGATAACATGCCTCGCAACGTAACTGAACAATAGCTTTTACAATAAGCAATGTCTGAAGCATATTCGCCAAAATAGCACTAGGCAGTACAAATGAAATAACTTTGCTTAGCTTCGTGAAGACGTCCAGAGATTAATTAAAGTTGAAATTGCCAGTTGTTCGTGGATGCTTTGATTTTGTTGATATATAGCTTCTTCCAGCGGGGAGCAGATCTCGTGTAAAGTTGTGAGTCGGTCGTATTAGTTCACTCTGACGTTGAATTGCGTGCGAACCCAGGTAAAAAAGTAGTATACTTTAGTGTATTTGAAATATGAATAAAGTACATGAATTATAAAAGAAGTATGCTTCTACTTGTTGTACTTTATTTAAAGAGTATTTGATTTGTACTTTTTAAAAGTATACTTCAAAAAAGATGTAGTTAAGTTCAACTTAATAGTCCAAACAGTAAGTATACTAATTTATCCGTAATCAAATTATTTTTTAAATATACTTTTTGAAAGTGTACTTTGTTGTTAATGTATTTTAAATTGTATTGAAGATAAAACATTTTAAGTATATTAAAGTATATTTAAAGTGTACTATGTTCTCACTTCATTAGAAGTGTGACGTCTGTACACTTTATACAGTACACTCTAAAATAAGTGTATTTCTAGTGGCATATCAGAGTACTCTCATAAAATATGTTAAAATAAAAAAATGTATAGTGGTAATTTTGTGTACTTTTAGCATGTAAGTTTATTTGTAATACAAAGTATAATTATTAACATGTACAATGATTTCACTTCATCTGTAGTGTTATCTTAGTACACTGTAAACAAAGTGCACTAAATATAAGTGTAATTTTTTAGCATATCACAGTACTGTCATAAAATATGCAAAGATGCAAACACTTTTAGTGGAAATTTAGATATTTATTAATTTACTGTAGCCTACTAATGGAAAGTGTATTGACATTGTTAGGCTGATTTCTTAAAGGGTCATATGCTACAATGCTGCAGTGAGTAAGACAAGTTCATTTTGTTTACTGTTACATCTTGTATTAATGCACAAACACTGGGTTGAAGGGTCACTTTATGTAACAGGTAAAGAACAGTAATTCTTTGTTCAGATATTGTATTTAGTCAATTCAATAGGTCTCAGGAATTTTGGGACTTCTTTGCAGTATTCAATTTTCTTGATGCCACATTAGTCTCGTTCAATGTTGTTTGGCAGAGGAATAACATATACCTTCTCCCTGGATTCAACCATGACACATTTGCGTGTCAATGACTCTGGATGGATGGCATACACTATATTGCACTCAGACACTTCATACACAAAGCTTGATGCAATATTAAGTGTTGTGTCTCTGCACAGCTTCCTTCCAGACTTAACAAGCTCCTTGACCAAAACACAATGTGTTGCACCAGAAACAACCAAATTCACAATTCTGACTAATGTGCCATTCTGCAACTCAACAACAGAGTTGATTCTTTTCTGTAGGCGGTTGTTTGTGTCAGAGTGATACAGTATTCCATTCACAATGAAACGATTGTAGTAGGAGGCTTGTTTCACTCTAACACCTAGTAGGTCATCTATTGCAAGCATGTGTAAAACCGAGACATCTTTCTGTACTGATTTACCAAAAACTCTGACATGGGCACTGATCCAAACTGATTTTTCAGTTGAACACTTTCTGCCCTGTAGTTCATAGAAAAGATCTTTGACATACTCATTGGCATTATGCATAACTGTTGCTCCTTTCTTTGTGAGGCTCCTTTCCCTTAGGTACCTTTTCATTATTTGGACAGGGACATGAGTTGTGCCATTGAAATATGTCAACAGGGTGCCGTTAAAAGATTCAAAGGAAAATGTGGATGTGGCCCACAATGGTCCCCAGTTCCTCACACTTGCAGCCAAGTGTGTCATGAGGTGCACATTAAATGACACATTTGCTGTGCCATATAACCCCTGAAACTCCCTGACAAATTTTTTCAATGCCTGCTCGGCTATCACCACCGCTGCCTCTCTGATCCTTTCTTGCAGTAGATGATATACTGCAAAAACCAAAAGGAAAAGATGATTCCAGTATTTTCTGGGGAGGATCCCATTTAAAACTGGCAAAGCATAAAACAAAAGAAACGACCTCCACTCAGACGCCTTCCAGAACTTCCTTTCTTGCATAGATCGTGGTACTCTTGTGATCTCAGTTGGTGGTGAAATTTTTTTAGGCACTTCGTCAATCTGCTCAGTTTGGGTGCCTATGTACCAACCATGCTGATGGTTTGTGGAATCTAACCACAGAGAAGTCAGCTGTCTAGTAACTCCAAGGCATACACTATGCTGATATTCTGGAACAAAGCCTTGCACCATTTGAAATTTGTCTAGTTTCATTAGTTGACTTGGGCCTTTCACTCCCATTATGGGCTGCTGAGGTGTTGCATTCATGGCATTGTCAAAATGCTCAACTTCTGTACGAAGACGGGGTTCAGGAATAACACATGGATAGGAGCCTCCACCTCTGTGGTAACAGAAGTCACAGCCATAAATGCCATTAAACTGTTTCTTATTTTGGAGAAGTGGCCTTTCAACTGAATCTGCACTACATACAAGTGCATGCACCTTTGAAGTGCAACCATCTCCCCAGGTGATCCCATTACTTTGAAGTTCCTGTAGCTCTTGTACAAATGGAATTAGGAGAGTCTGTATATTAGGCTTGCTCTCTCCAAACCAAAGACAAGGAACACATATGTTGTTCTTCCTCTCTGTAGGGTGTAGCTCTATGATTTGGCACTGAATAGGCCATATTTGGCATCTAGAGCTTTTAAAAACAGGGATCCCATCACTGTTCCAGATCAGACTGATGTCATCATCACCTATTTCACCACTATCTTTAAGCCTCCTATACTCCCCTCCACATTGCACATCACAAATAAAACCTGGAGTTGATGTATGTCTTTGGATTTTGATGTTGGGATTTTCCAGAATCTCTTTAATTTGCAAAGATAAACTGATAACCAAAAAATATGAACCCTTTTCAAGACTAGCTTCCACATCAAATTCTGCCTCACACAGAACACACTGTGTCAAACCACATTCTTTTGTTCCAATATAATTAGAACACTGATAGCAGTAGAAATGGGGCACATACTCGCCATATTGGCCATAGGATTTATGGAAGAGATATGAGGTTGCTGGTATCAGTGCAGGGAAAAGTTCATGAAAAATTCTTAAAAGATGGTCCAGAGCAATCCCAGTCAGGTTATGCCTCAGGACATAAGCCATTAGAAGGAGTAAACTTTGACCTTTGGTAATTGGTGCTCCAGGGTACAAAAGGTCATCTCCACAATTTCCATCCTACAAAATGACACATTGAGATTGAAAAAAAAAAAACATTCAGTACAATGAACAAAACATTCTCAAGTATTCAGGTTTATTATATCTTGTCAAGTTTCTAATCATGTAAAAATGCCCTATATGAATGACACAGAACACATTAACTTTGCTCTACTACCTGAGCAAAATCTAACACTAGTAAAAGATTTTAATTATTTGTGATGTTATTTTCTAAATATGATTAAACATGAAATGTATGCATTATTCTGGGAACCCTTGGGATCGAGCACTTTTAAATAAGAGTTAATCTAACCATTTTTAGTTTAGTATTAGTCTCTGATGGGTCCCTTATGCTCGGTTTTGAAATTTACACACAATTTATGGATTCCTTGTGTGTAGCTAGCTTTGGGGGGGGTCCCATTTTCTAGAATCTTGTGCCTTGCTGCACTCCTTGGGCATGGTTTTGTGTCAGCCAGAGATCTCAATTCAGCTTTATTGTGGCCTGCTGAGCAAAATGGAAGTGCCTGACATGAAAATAAAGTCTTTGTAATTCTATTCTATTCTATGGCAGAAGAATGAAATTTGTTGTTCAGATTGTGTGCATCGAGTCATCATAGCAAATCACTCCTGTAAAAGATACCCTAAACGCACAAAGATGAACGATAGCCTGTAATTAATTGTAATCTTACCTGTGACTGATTTGAGTTGGGTCTCTCAGCCTCTGGTTCTTGCATGGTCTGGTGGTCTCCTATATCAACCACATCGTCCTCAGCAGCTGATCCATTCTGAAGTTTGCACAAAGTGTGTGGCAAGTTAGTCACTGAATCAGGTGTTATTTTGGTATTGAGTGGGATCTTATAACACTAGAAGTAAAGACACGTATAATGCAAATGCTAGCCTATAATTAATTGTAATCTTACCTGTGACTGATTTGAGTTGGGTCTCTCAGCCTCTGGTTCTTGCATGGTCTGGTGGTCTCCTATATCAACCACATCGTCCTCAGCAGCTGATCCATTCTGAAGTTTGCAAAAAGTGCAGGTTAGTCATTGACTCTGGTGTAATTTTGGTATTGAGTGGGATCTTCTAACAATAGAAGTAATGCAAATGCTAGCCTATAAGTTATTGTAATCTTACCTGTGACTGATTTGGGTTGGGTCTCTCAGCCTCTGGTTCTTGCATGGTCTGGTGGTCTCCTATATCAACCACATCGTCCTCAGCAGCTGATCCATTCTGAAGTTTGCACAAAGTGTGTGGCAAGTTAGTCACTGAATCTGGTGTTATTTTGGTATTGAGTGGGATCTTATAACACTAAATGTAAAGCAACTTGCTCCAACCGCTGCACTCTGAAATTAGAAAACTGTGTTAGCTAGTTTGTTATGTTGTAGGAGTCAGTTCCTCAAAATACCAATAAACAAGCATAGTGAACAAATGTGTAATACCTGTGTCCTGTCCTGCATGTTTGTTTTTGTTTTTTATTCTGCACACTATTGCCACTAATCTATATGTTACTACTACTAGATATTTTGTTGTACTACACTCTGCCCCATATTGTATTGCACACACAAACACATATAGACAGAAACCCACTTATATTGGCCATCCTGAACAATTTGGTGTATGATTTATGTGAATATCATACATTGTTCCATCAAATTGAAATTCAAAGTTTAAGTAAGCAGATCTGGTAGATTTTAAGTTTGTACTTAAACATTTCAAGTTAAGAACAATTAAAATCTTAATACATTATTTCATGCAATTAACTTAAAACCTTTCATTAGTATTAATTTATAGTTTTAACAAGCTAGTTTGCTAACAGATCAGTTTACTTAAAATATATTAGGTCTGTGAACTTGAAAGAAAAAGAAAATATAAATACTTATAAATACTTATAAAAGTTTATTTGACTGAACTAATTAGTTTAATTTAAGTTTGTCCTACTCAAACCAATTGATTATTTTAAGCGTTAGGGTTTATAGTAAGTTTCCAAACAGACATCAGGTACAGACAGGAGTAGTTACAGGGTAGATCATTACATTAGCCTTAGACACAGGCCTACAGGAAACCATACAAATGTAAGTAATTCAACAATTGTTGGTCACATTGTTACAAAGTAAAAAAGTAAAGAATAGACAGTTAGGCTATAAGGAATGATTTGTGCATTGTCAGTGTCCTGACCTTACTGTCAGCTCTCTTTCTTTTTCCTGCTGTTGGCTGCAGTGGTGCATCATGGTGAGCTGGAGGCTGTAAGCAAAACAAAAGTCACCATCCATGTTACTGCACAAAATAAAATATAACCAAGTGTAAGTAATCTTATATTAAGATGAAAACATAATTTTGGTATTGTTTTTAGTGTCAAGGCGATTTGGGAATTAAGATTAAGATTAAGATTTTTTGGCTGAAAACATTACACGTTGTAATCCATGCAATGTCATAATCATAAAAAAAACTTTACTTCATCATATATGCTAGCATACTTCTCTGTCATGACGTCCTAAAATTCTGTCAGGGACTTCAACACCAGTGCTGCAAAGGTACTGCTTGTACTGTTTATGTCTTCTGCCTTTTCCCTGAAACAAAATACAATTTCAAGACAGTATAGCTTTATCCTATTATTACCATTATTATTTATTATTAATATTATTAGTAGTACTGCTATACTAGGGCCTTCTTCTTCTTCTTCTTCTTATTTTTATTAGTATAATTATTATTAGTATTATTGTAGAAGTAGTAGGCCGACTACTACCATAATTATAAGAAGAAGAAGAACAAGAAAACATTTTTTTTAAATAATGATAAAAAATTATAATTACCTTCCTGTGTCTGTATTCTGTTGTCCTTGGTATTTTCTTATTGGTGACCATTAAGTAGGATTTGTAGTTTGATTGTACAGGTGGCATATTTGAATAACTATTGTTGAGCACTGCAACAGATCAAGATTCAAAAATCAAGACTAAGCAATATGGCTACGAATGGACCCAGGAATTGGACCTACCCCCCAGTCGGTTCCCACATCCAATCAGTGTACGCAGCATTATCGACATCCAATCATGATGTAGAAGTTTCGGCGGCAATTAGCTACCCATATAGTAACGGTTAATGTTTGAAATTCTTCACCAGGGTATCTTCACATTTTTTAACAGCAAATTTAATGACTTTTAAGACCTTTTTAAGTCCTCTAAAAGGAAAATTTAAGACTTTATCTAAACAAAAAAAAAAGGGAAATGTTCAGTCCGACAACACAGATTGATGTGGCGAAGCATTAGTGTGGCACAACTCATCACAACCACGCTCAAGACAGGTCAAAGGGGCGCGAAAACTTTTATACCAAGTGCTGATTGACCTTACAACCCTGACATGGTTGACTATGTATAAACTATCAGCCTTTAAGGTACTTCAGGTAATTTCTAAATTCTGGCCCCTCATAGCAGTTTGAAAAAGACATGGAAGACAGCCCCAGGACATTACAAAAGCCCATTTCATCATACTTGATTTAAATTATGGTTAAATGTTGCTGCCTAATATCCTTGAGCTGGGTTTGGGGGTTCTCCCCCAAGAAAATGTTGTTCAGGGTCTGATTAGTGTTTTCTATGTCATTTCAGACACGTGCAAGATAAATGATAAATGCAAGCACATTCAATAATCTATGCATAGACCTAATGAATGACAGACAATTGTAGGAAAGATCAGGATCAGAAATTTATTGCATGTTCCAGTTGTAGGAGATCCATGACTTTCCAATTTACTGTGGGTCCATCCATTGACACAGAAAGCATGTTCCTTAAATTAAGTTCCTTGGTGCCCTCCTGAAATTATAAAAAAATAAAATCAAAACAAAGTCCACCTCAAGAATGATAACATTTTCATTCATGTTCACTCAGATTAAATTTATGCATTTAGCAGACGCTTTTATCCAAAGCGATTTACAGTGCATTCAGGCTATCAATTTTTACATATCATGTGTTCCCGGGGAATTGAACCCCCAAACTTGCTTGCTTGCTAGATCAGTGCTCTACCAGTTGAGCTACAGGAACACTAGATTAGATGGTTTGTCTAAAGTAGTGATTCTCAAACTGTGGTCTGGGGACCACTGGACGTATGCCAGATTACCAAGGAGGGTCTGTGAGCAAAAGTCATCAACCAAAATGACTGACATGGACTGTGACACCGTTGAACATTTCCAATTCACTTCTCATGACTTATTTTCTAATCATGCACATTATTAGCAGGTGAAGTTAGCCATGGTTTCAGAAGACTAAAATGGCCTACATTTTTACATGCATTAGGGATGATCATTAAGCCAAATATGTCAAGTTTTTTTTTTTTTTTTTTTATTGGCTAAGTGGTCCTTGATTTGAAAGAAAAAATGTTTGAGAAACAAGTTAAGCCATAATAGTGAATGCTCACAAATTGGGCCTATGTGATAGGGTTCAGTGTCAACGTTGTTAACCTAAAATTGAGAAGCACAAAACAGATATGTGGAGTCTAACCATGAACTGGGCTACATTATTTAATTCAATTCAATTTTACTTTTCACATAAAAAAAAATGCAAGAAGCATAATGCATATTGAATGCTTTATATAATAAAGTTATTTACAGCACTGCCTTCCATCCATAATGCAGTAGTCCTATGCCTAGATGTCACCCACCCACAACATTTTTTTAACTGATTGGCTGGGACAATATATCGATGCATTTTGAATCGAGAAATTATTCTGGATCGATTCCAATTTTTCTGAATGCATCGCGATTCTCTCTCGAATCAATTCTTAGTTTAGTTTTTAACAGCATATGCCACTGCATGATTTATATGCCTTACACACACCACTTGAACCTACTATAAAATAATAATTAATACAGTTCGAAAAGGTTGAAGCGAAGTACAAGGGTGTTTGCAGTAGGGCATTTACATTAATCTCGCGTCATAAAAGCAATATATCAATTACATAATCAGACTCAGCAGAACGCACGAGCGCTCTTCGTCGTGAGCATTTGAGTGTTCGGTTAAAAACTAGCCTAGAGCGCAATGTGCAAAAACTAAGCTCAGAATCAATTCACAATGCATTCAGAAAAATTTAAATCAATCCAAGAATTGTGACGCATCGATATATTGTCCCAAATATTCATTAGGAAATAACAAAAACACATGAAGCATTTTAACATATTCAAATAATTTTAAATGTTACTTTTAGAGTCTTACCTTAAAGTGCTACAGCAAGTCTTCTGCCGTTGAGGGGCTCAAAAACTGAGAACCAAGATAGCGAGACCTGACAATCGTGGTCTTGTCCACAGCTTTATCGTCTTTGCCCATGCTTGCGATTTCGCAAACTGCCGTGGTGGCGAACCATCAACGCAACGCGTTCATCAATCACTTACTCGTATGTCGCCTATGGAATGATGGAGGTTGCACCCACGAAGTGCTGCCCCCAAATGTTACGCTGGTCAAATTGCGGTTGAAAAAATAAATAAAAATGACGAGTCGGACATGAAATTTAAGATCCCACATGAAATTTAAGACATTCATATGGAAAATTCCAGGATTCAAGACATTTTCAGACCTTAAAAATCGAAAATTGTATTTAAGACATTTCAAGACTTTTTAAGGACCCGCGGGGACCCTGTTCACTGAAACTCAGGCGGTAACAGGGTAAAGTTAGCACTATGTATGGGTTGTTTTATTTCGTTGACGGGTCCGTTATTGCAGAGAGTACATCTATTATACAGGATGCATATATAAATGCAGGTGTTACAGTGACCTGCAAGGAAGACATCCAGTCACAGGAAGGCTGGATAGAGGTGATTTTGCCAGCTAAACGCAGGCAAGATCCGAAGCCGGTTGCAGCCAAACTGCTGTTCATGGCGGGTAAGTTCTAAAACATTGGAAATATTCGGAATACTTTTTGTAACATTAACTAACCGACTACTGTAATGTAATTTAACGTTACTGATGATGAAGTGCCTGAAACATGGCGCTTTTCCATTACATTGTAACGTTACCTGTTCGACTCGCCTCGACTCTTACGAAAAAAGTACCTGGTAACTTAACGTTAACGTTACCTGCTTACAGGTACTTTTTAGTACCACCTCAGCTAGGTTCCAAGCGAGCCTGAGCCAAAAGGTAACGTGAAAGCGAAAGGTGGGTGGGGGTGGGGGTTCCTTAATAAAGCGTTTTTTTTTTTTTAAACAAAACATGTCTTCTGGCTGTAGCAACAACAACACACATTCTACGTTGTGTGTGTGTGTCGCGTTAGGTCACGGCAGTTGGCGCCGCTTTTTTACAGCTCCGCGGAGGCTCCAAGCAGAGCTTTAGCCATAGCCTACGTAACGTTACACAATATGATGGCTCGACGCACACACCAGCGCACAAGTATAATCATCAGGCCACTTACATAGGCTGATGTTTATACTTGTGTGCTGGTGTGTCCGCCGAGCCGTCATATAAGACGACCAGCCATGCTGTTGAGGATATACTAAAATCTGCAATGGAAAACGGACGCACAATGTGTCGAGGCTAGACGAGCAGGTACCATCATGTAATGGAAAAACGCCATAATTAATAAGTCCTCCTACAGAGAACGCTCCAACACTAGCGTTTACAGACCCATAGCTTATCTTTGAAGTGTTTGGCTTAGGTTCTAGTGAAGGTTTAGCTAGTAACGTTATACAAATTCTGATAATTAGTTAAAACAAAGTTACTAAAGTCATTCGGTTGTCGGGGACAACATATTTATAAAGTGCAACAGGCTAAAATATAGGACAAATAAATTTTGAATGTACAGAGGGATGGACTCCTGCTGTAAGGTGGTATGGACATTAGTGCCCAATACTGATGAAAGTCATAAAGTACAAATAAAATTAAATGACAGTGACATTGCTGTCTTGAAATTATGTATTGAATACTTGAATTTGTATTTTATGTCTCTTATTCACAGAAAACTACAAAGAAGTAGTCCAGAAGCGTGTTGCTTTTCTCAAACGGGGGGATATATGGTCTTCCAGTCAGTCTGGCCAGGAGAAGGGGGTGGTGAAGCAAGGAATGACTGTAAGTTTGATTTATGACTTAACAGTTATGGAACATTGTGATTCCAGTAGGGCTGAAACGATTAGTCGACAATATCGTCAAAAAAATTTTGAAAAATATTTTTGTTGTCAAGTAGTCGTTTTATTTATTTTGACCTAATTTAGAGCCTGCACTAATGCGGTTTGACCAGTGTGGCACTGTAGCACAAGACTGTAATTCAGCTCTCCTCGATGCAATTCAAGAGAAGAAGAGAAACAGCACTCAGAAACCAGGCGGCAAGGAAGTCGACTGGAAGTTGAAGTCGGCAGCATGCCGTCATCTTGTAGCAGAACTTCACTTGCGTTAGCATCCCAGTGACTACCATTCATTTTGGTGTCACTTTGACAGCGAACAACTTTACATTTGAGGCGTTTAAAGACTCTGTTTGTCCATTATTTATGCTCCATTACCTTCTATGTTACATTATGGCCCCGTACAAACAGTTTTTGTAAAAGTAGGCTAACGATTGCGTCATAACCACTCTACTCTCTGTCGCATTACCATACAGACAGGAGGAGAAGCTCGCAGGCAATTAACTTAATATGGCGTACTGGCGTTACATTTTAAAATCCTATACAAAATAATTAATCAGAATGCACGCACAGCCACTTAGAAGATTTACATCTGTGAGACAGGTTGCTGACGTCGTCAAGCTTAGCTTGAGTCTGCGCGTGAGAAACGGAAGTGCTAAAAAACTGTAAAAATGGGCTTCACTTGTCTCAATTGAGTTCCAATGGGGTCGCTGTGTCCATTTCTTTTACTGTCTATGTCAGAAACGCACCGAGCCAAACAGAATGGCATTTGGATATGAAAATATATGACACGCTTTCCTCTCAATAACGAAATAACAACAAAAACAAAATTCATAGCAGTATGAAAGTAGCAGTTAAAAATGCATCTTATTACACCAATGTGGATGTTTGCACGAGCTCAGTAAAGCATTCACGTCACATCTATAGTTTTTCATTTAAATCAAGCAGCTTTATGGTATTAAACATTATTATTAAATATTTGATTAAAGTGATATTTTGGTTTGAAGAGATCAAAGCTTAATCTAGCTCAGGACCATTTTGATTATCATAACCCATGATAAAAGTAAGGTATTTTAAGAGAGATTACTCTACCAGTCAAAAGTTTTTGAATGCAACTTTAAGATTTTTTTTTTTTTTAAAGAATTCTCTTCTGTTCACCAAGCCTGCATTTAGCAGTATTGTGCAATATTTTTACGATTTAAAATAACTACTTTCTATTTGAATATATTTAAAAATGTATTCCTGTGATCAAATCTGAATTTTCTCCAGTCTTCAGTGTTACACAATCCTTCTGAAATCATTCTAATATGCTGATTTGCTGCTCAAGAAACATTTATTATTATTATAGTCTATTTTGAATAATTTATCTTCGTTTGCTGTTCTCATTCCTCGACGGTGTGTGACATTACTTAAAGTGGTGGTGTTGACATTTTCAAAATCATTCTCTTAAACAAGATGTATGTTGTCAGTCTGGTTCACAGATGGCCAAGATAGGCGAACAGCTCAAGAGGGACCTCAAACAGCAACCTCCAAGACAACTCAGTTCTACTCCTGCTAGATTTGAGTCTGATTCTGATGAAACATGTTGTGATATTTTTGATCCTCCCAAAAAACGAAAAATGGTAAGTTTAAAAATGTAACTGACTTCATCAAATGTGCAGTGTTCCCCAGAAAATTTTATTGAGTTTACAGTGAAAATGCCTTTACTATCGCACTTTGTGCTTTAATTGAATTATGTACCAGTAACAAAGTCCAAACCCAACCTACAAACCTATATGCCCTTGGTGCTCAGGGTACAGCTTGTGATGTAGCAGAACTGCATTTTTGTGAAAATGAGTTACTATTCAAGAGTGTATGAACTGTTAATTTCTACATACACTAACACCACTAAAATTGTGTTTTGGCATGTGTATGATTAGGAGTGTATAGCTGACATTGTTGTTTAAGGTAATTAGGTTGATGTTTTCTGCATAGGTGATTAACACCAGTGAGGAGGAGGAGGATGCCATCCCTCAGGCGGATTCTCAGCGGCCAGGGACAGTGCCTGCAGTTTTTGTTGAACTGGATGAGGACAGTTTAAAGGCTCTGAAAGGTGGGTGGGTGTATGTGTATGCTAGTAATGCCAGGGTTATCTCTGCCACCATCTAAACACTCCCATACACCTGCAGCCATTGTCATTGAGGCCCTGAAATCAACTTTATGTATTCAAGACATGCATCCCACTGTTAAAGGGTTAGTTCGCCCAAATAGCAAAATTTTGTCATTAATAACTTACCATCATGTCGTTCCAAACCCGTAAGACCTTTCGTTTGTCTTTGGAACACAGTTTAAGATATTTTAGATTTAGTCAGAGAGCTCTCAGTCCCTCCATTGAAGCTGTGTGAACGGTATACTGTCAATGTCCAGAAAGGTAAGAAAAACATCATCAAAGTAGTCCATGAGACATTAGAGGGTCAGTTAGAATATTTTGAAGCATCGAAAATACATTTTGGTCCAAAAATAGCAAAAACTACTACTTTATTCAGCATTGTCTTCCCTTCCGTGTCTGTTGTGAGAGAGTTCAAAACACAACAGTTTGTAATATCCGGTTCAGGAACTAATCATTCGATGTAACTGGATCTTTTTGAAACAGTTCACCAAATTGAACTGAATCGTTTTAAACAGCTTGCGTCTCCAATAGGCATTAATACACAAATGACTTAAGCTGTTAACATTTTTAATATGGCTGACACTCCCTCTGAGCTCAAACAAACCAATATCCCGGAGTAATTCATTTACTCAAACAGTACACTGACTGAACTGCTGTGAAGAGAGAACTGAAGATGAACACTGAGCCGATCCAGATAATGAACAAAACATTGACTTCTTTCGGACAGTTTGATTCAATAAACCGGTTCTTTTGCGCTCAACGTAATGGCGTCATTGGTGATGATTGCCCTTGATTCAAGCCTTCGGTTTACCCACGCTCATAACACTAGCACAGAATCAGTTCAGAATCAATCACCAAAATAATCAGTTCAGTTCAGACGCTCTGTGTGTCGGTCTGCTTCACGCTGAATCACACATGCGCAGTATCATCAGCTCCTCGGTTCACGAATCGAACGCGTCTGACAGAAACGGGTCTTGACTCGAGAACGAGTCAATCGTTCGTTCGTTATCTGGCTCGGCTCGGTGTTCAACTTCAGTTCTCTCTTCACAGCAGTTCAGTCAGTGTACTGTTTGAGTACATGAATTACAAAAGTTAACAGCTTAAGTAATTTGTGGATTAATGCGTATTGGAGACGCGAACCGTTTAAAACGATTCAGTTCGATTTGGTGAACTGGTTCAAAAAGATTCATTCGCGAACCGGATATCACAAACTGTTGTGTTGTGAACTCTCTCCAAACAGACACGGAAGAGAAGACAATGTTGAATAAAGTAGTGGGGTTTGGAACAATATGAGGGTGAGTTATTAATGACAATTTTGCTATTTGGATGAACTAAACCTTTGATTTGAAGAACATGCATGTTACGTGTTATGTCTTGGAATACAGACCTGACTTCCCAGATTACAAACTTAAAAATCCCCTTAACTCTACCATTTTTGCCGTCATTGACTACTGTTAATACTTCTTGTTTGAATTTCACTGATTAAGCAATATGGTAAAAGTGACAGTGGGTTGGTACTGATTAGGGCTGGGATAAACAATTATTATTATTATTTTTTTTTCAATTAATTTTGCGATAATTTTTCAGTTCATCGATTAATCTAACAACATTTTTTGCCTCTGGCAAATTGACGCAGGTACCAATACTGTGACCACAAGACATATTGTGTTTATACATCTGTTCCCCTTCCATAGCGATTGAATATATAAAATTGTGTTTTCAATCATTTATGTAGATTTATTTATTTCATCCACTCCAAGAAATTGTTCCAATCTTCTCTGTTGCCAAGCAATGCAGCATATCAGTCAAGAGAAGGGTCCAGTAAGACTGGCTATGGCTTCTCTATACTACACAAGCTAAACTGAACATTCGCCCTACTCCATCTTCATACTCAATAATGGATTTACTGCCCTGTGGCTTTGAGTGAGTGGAACATTCATGTCAAACATGCATGCTAGCTGTGAAAAGTATGAGTAAGGATCCTCATCCAATCAGAAATAAATAAAAGTTAAACCAGATGTAGCTGTTGTAAAATGACATTTATATAGGTGCTATTTGTGTCACAATGTGATACTTATTCTTTGTGTCATAATGTGATACTGACCCTTTTTATACTATATCTTTATTTTAGAGCTTCCAGGACTGGTGTCTTCTCTCAAAACAGTCCTAAACAAAATGGAAGATTCACCTATGTCTTCCATGATTTCCAGCCAAAGCCAATCACCGCACACTGGCAGTCACACTGGCATTGAAGAAGACATGGTATGACTGAAGGACCTTATACCAATC
Organism: Carassius auratus; assembly: GCF_003368295.1. Classification (NCBI taxonomy): domain Eukaryota; kingdom Metazoa; phylum Chordata; class Actinopteri; order Cypriniformes; family Cyprinidae; genus Carassius; species Carassius auratus. The sequence goes on from NW_020527819.1 coordinate 93,036, forward strand.
CTTGTTTTGTCTTTGTTATGATTGGGTGCAAAAAGCATACACAAAAAAATCTTACAAGATCGCTCAAGTGACTGTTTGTGTTAAAACACAAGTGTTTGTAATTTACCTATTGTGTTTATCTGCTTGTGTGTTTTCACAGGTGTCATTGGGCAACTCATCAGTGCAAGTCCCAAAACGCCTCTATCAGAGGCTGAGTGGGAGGAGGATGTCCCTCTTCACACAAGAACTGGCCACATTGGTATTTGGCAGGGAAACTTTGGCCAAGGCAACCCTCACAGGGAAAGGAAAAAAAAGGCGAGCTGAAGGAGCAGCTTGAGCCAGAAAAAACGAACGCAATCATAGGTACAGTAATGTCATAGTTATGAATCCAAATCCATTGTCATGATTAATTAACAAATCCATTATCATCAATGATTGTATTTCAATGTTATACATTGTCTATCCTGTTTTAACCCTCTGGAGTCTAAGGGTATTTTTGGGGCCTTGAGAAGTTTTGTCATGCCCTGACATTTGTGCTTTTTTCAGTTTCTTATAAATATCTAAATGGGTAAAGTCTAATATCACTGTAATCAGCACAAACTGGGCTATAATAATATGTGAAAGGCATGCATGTACATGATTGTATTTTTGAGAAAAAAAATGTTATGCATGGTTAGTGAAAAACTAAAAATGTTAAATCACTTGAATAAGGCAATAAAACACATACATAAAATTGGTTGCCGGAAAAGTTGAGAACTGGAGCTTGTAGCCTAGAATTTTTCTTTCTGAATGATGTGAAAATCATCTTGTTTACTCACTCACAGAAAACAATATATTGATTTAAATTTTCTAAAACACTTTTTGTTGGTAAAAGTCATATGCGAGTAGGCGTCAACTATCATGAATATCATTGTGATTTACACCTGAGAAGACAAAGGCCTGCATAATGAGCTGCATAATGAGCCTCCCATTCAACTGTGCCACTCTGAGGGAGGACTTAGAAGAAAGAATGTGAGAACAAAATAAAAGTATATAATTTTATGTTTGTAGTTTATTAAGAATATATTTAATTGTCCCACAACATAATTTAATATCCACTTGGGGGAGCAGTTAAACAGTTTATTAGGAACAATCAAAGCTGACTTTCAAACAATTTTTTTTGGCATCCTTACTTCAGTCACACAATCCTTCAGAAATCCTTTTAACAATCTTATTTTCTACCAAATAAACCCCATTTATTATCATCATCATTATTATTATTATTATTATTAATGTTGAAAAGAGCTGATAATATTTTTCAGGTTTTTTTAGGGGGAATAAATCGAAAGAACTGCATTGTTTTTACATTTGTTAGAGTTATCTCTATTTGTCACATTTATATTATTTACATCAAGCTTTTGAATGGTATAGTATTGTATATTGTTATTGAAACTTCATAATGTTTCACTTGATTATACGTTTAGTCAGGAATTATAGTTTGGAAAAAGTCTTTGGAAAAAGTCTAACTAGTAAAATGTTTACACTTTATGTGAAAACTAGTACAAATAAATAAAAAGAGACTTACTCATGTTTATGATCTCTGCTGAATAAAGTGCTTCATTCTTTTTTCTGAGGAAATCCATTTCTCAAATCCTCAACCACACCACATCTTTTTGGGGTGAATTATGTCTTAGTCCTCTCATCGCGAAGCAAACAGTAAAATGAAATAAAAACTTGAAAAACAGTCTCAATGCCTTTTCTTCTGTGTGGGCGTATTCAAGCCGCGCGCTTCAGTTTGAATCTGAATAGCGCGTTCAGCGCGGGGGCGTGGTCACATTAGATATAATGAGCGGAGTTATGAAAAACAGACATTGCGTTGTTTTCATATGGATTACTTTATCTCAGAATATTTGTTTTCGGCAGCACTTGTTTAGTTTAAAAGTAGACATTCCAGGCTTTCTATAGATATCTCTCTCATGTCTCTTCTTTGAGTATTCACGGAGTTACAGTTCATTTTAATGAAATGTTTGTACATGACGATGAGCGGAGACAAAGACTGTAGACAGCGCACCTTGTTTGTTATCTTTATTTTATAAGTGCACAAAGGTTTTTTGTTATTATGTCTGTATCCAAAAAAAACTAGACCCTTTACAGATTCGATTGATGTATTGCTCTTATCTGTACGATTAAAACTGAAAGTGTAATTTAAGTTCTTTTCGGGGTTATCAGGAGAAAATGACTCAAAACGCATATATGCGTTAATCGACTCGAAAGGGTTAATTCATCCCCATGTCTCTTTTCGGTTTTCACAGATGCAGTGAGGGAGCGATTCCCCAACACCGAGGTGGCAGAGATCCGGGCCCTTCTACGGAGGAAGTGCAACAATGAGAGCTACAAGGCCTCTAGTAACTCAAGTGAGCGCTAGTTATGCATATGTAGGAAGTTGTTTTGCCATTGTTCTGTTCCCGGCATTTCAGAGAAAGTCGACTGTTCAAGGTTCCTCCTTTTGCCAATATCTGCTTTTGTGTGTTAATAATAAAGATCCTTTTCTTAAATTAAATTTGTAGTCTGTTGATTTAATGTACTTGAACTGAATTGTAATATAATACACTTGTAGTGTAATACCAACATTCATGCTTAAGTATAACAAATTGGGGATAAAATTAGAAATGAGATGTACTTTCTATTTGTTTCACCTTAAACTATAATAACATTGTACTGAAAGTACGTGTCTATGATGTTTAGGTTGTAATTGAACTTCACTTTAAAAACATTATTATTGTCATAGTGGGACACTTTAAAATCACTAAATATAGTTAGGAAGTACATTTGTAGATCACTTGAAATGTTGCAGAGGCATACTAAATTAACAGTTTATGGTAATTATAAGTATGATAGCAATATGCACAAAATGTACTTAAACACAACTATAATTTGCACTGCAATGCCTTTTCAAGTGTATTTCCATTAGAATGTCAATACAATGCAATTGTACTGTTAGTGTGCTTAATTGCTCATGAATCTTGATTTCCATTAGTGTATTTCAGTGCACTTAAAGTTTAAAAAAAGTTGTTCCATTTTAGTATACTATTTACACGAGAAGTGTAATCAAATAGATGTTAAGTTGAAGTTAATGCATAATTGAATACACTTAACTATACTTGGATTTGACGAAAATAGTACAAAATGTAGAAAATATACTTAGTACACTTTATTAAAGGATATTTTTAATCGAATTCTTTTTCACCTGGGTGTCTATATCAAGAGCTTGCTCATATCAATTCAGTCTGTTGCTTGACAAACAACACGGCAAATTCTCTTAAGTTCGAGACTGAAATCTGATGAGTTACTCTGTGGGAACTCTGCCAAAATATATATATGTCCCGTTTCTAATAGGAGACAGGTGGCGATTGGAGAGATTTGACTTTGAATTTACTTTGGCATGCAAAAGACTGATAGATGGCCTCTGTGTCTTTCTTTTACTATCGTTTCTCTTCTGATATTTTTTTGGTAAAATCATTCTCTATGTGCAGTAAAGAAAGATCTGAGGATCCATTCTGTGCCACTGAAGATCAGAGCCAGATTCTCCTCATCACTGAGAAATTTTCAGATGTAGACGAACCATGGGCAGCTTGAGTACAAACTGCAATAGTCTGAAAAAGTTAGGATATTTGTCCTTCTGTAGGCTATACTTCATCTTTAAATGTCTCAAGAGTAAATATTGTTTATTTGTTGATCCATTCTCATACACATTCTATACTCTAGAAAATGCTGGGTTGTTTTTTCAACCCAAATGCTGGGTTGAGACCAATGTGTGGGACATCAGGTTTTTTAACCCAAGTTTGCGTTGAAAATTGGTCTCACTTATAACCCAGCGGCGCTGGGTTGGGAAAGTAGACGTGAAGGAGAGCACGGACGTCACATTATGATCGTACGTCTCCATATGAGCAGCCACCATTTTCTCAGCGTGAAAGAAGTGAGAAACGAATGAACGACATTATGGTAAGTAACGTTAAAGATTCAAAATGTTAAGTTATCGTTTATTGTTTATCCGGTTGTATGAAAGGTGGAAACAAAAGAGCTTGACGTTATATAGAAATATACGTGGATGCGGTTTTCGCCTCAGAAACTGAGGTCTTCTTTAACATTAATAAATGGAAGAGGTACTTTTAATATACTGTCCATGAATGTCTTATGTCATATTTGTCATAAACTTCAGAATTCTGTCAAGTTATCTTTTTCTTTGCAGAACTGAAAGTAACTGTGGAGTTAAGGACACAAAAGTCTGCTTGTGTGAAGAGGTGGTTTTCTCAGCTTCTTCAGAAGAGAGGGAAAGACAGTTTAAGGCAAGTAAACTTCATAATGTCATTTTATCAGTTATCAGGTTTTTTTTTTTACTCAGAGTAAAATAATGATTGTTTTTTGTTTTTGTAGATGCTGAAAGCCAGAGACATGGGAGAGCATCATTCTTTTGAGATTGTATGTAAGTCTATAAAATAAATGTTTCCGTTGTCTCCTGTCGGTTTACTTCTCATTTTGATGCAACAACAGTGTGATTACGTGCTCATTTTATTAAAACCATTGATGTCTGTGTTGTTCATTGCAGAACTCAAACCAAATTTGGAGTTGTTTGATTTAGAGAGTCATCATTCTTGGGCTTCATTCTTAAAGTTCACACAAAAATCATTTACTTGCTTTTGTGTCATTCCAAACCTATACGACATTTCTCTGTCTTTACAACAAAAATGAATATATTTTTAATTTTCTAATTTTTTTGTTAATCCATTTATAGTACAGATAATCAGGATTTTCAAGCCTCGTAAATAGAGAGTTATTGTAGAAGTAATCCATTCCGATATTTGTTTATGAATAAATCTTAAATTATATGATAGCAAACATGTATGTTCAAAATTAAATACTGTTCTCCCAGACTAGCAATGGAGGACACAAATTAAGGGAATATTACAAATGTGTATTTGTGTTCCAAAAATTTGCAGAATTTGTATGAGTCTGAAACAACATGGGGGAGAGTAAATTATGACCATTTTTATTATTTGGTGAACTAACCGTTTGAAGAGCAGCCCTCCACGTACATGAACATTTGTGATGTATGTGAATATCATGTCTGTTTTCATGTTTCAGTAAAGAAGATTTCTGAAAGTAATATATTTATTCAAACAATATCTAATGCCCTCTCACTAGTGCTGCCATTATAGGATTTTAGAGCACTGTGGACAGAGACATTAAACATAAAACCAGTTATTTACCTGTCCTTAAGGATGTTAATACACCTCTATCTGAAAATGGATGGTTTAATTAAATGTTTTCATTTTCCAAATGTGTTCCTCTTTTCGGGCCACTGATGAAGAGCAGGTGGTGACTGGGATGAATACTGGTCAAAGAAGAGAACGTCCTTTCCTCTAAACTGACACAGCAGTGGTTTTAAAGGAGGACACTGCTCTGGATGATGTAGAAGATGTCACATGCTGATGGGGCTTCATCATGACTACATCAGTTATTCTGAAGAGATCATGAAAAAATTGACAGTGATGCATGATCTGTATTCATGGACTATGAAACAAACTGTAAGTGTGTAGAGTGTATTGGAGACCAAGGGAGTGTCTAAAAATAAATAAAAAATAAATTAATAAAAGAGAGAGAGACACATATTTACTGATGTGTGACCCTCAGGAAACACCTGTGTTTCGTTATTGTCTCTAAAAAAATAAGTGAATATGCATGTATAGTTTCATAAGACTTATTTACATTCTGTAACTACAACGCATATAGAAACCACTAAAATAAATTATGTTAAGGCTAATAACATGATCATTCAAACATAAATAGAAGACAATACAATCATGAAATTGCTATATTCTTATGTCTTCTCAGCAAGTGATATCAGAAGCAAATTATGTGACCTTGATGACTATAATATCATTTTAGAAAAGGTTTCTAATCCAAATTTTACTTATGAAAAGAAGAAACATCCAGCTTTCTCATTTACCTTTAATGAACAAATCAATGCAGCAAAACCCAGAAACAAACAGTTGCAAAACATGATGTTGAACACAGAGCAGCACATGTAATCTTTTCCTTTCAGTTTTACCCTCACATAGACAACTTCAGGTAAAACTTCATTATCTGCCTGTGAGAAATTGTTCATTTCAACTGCCACAGTTTCCCTGCCAGAATCCAGAGAGGGATTCTCATACATGTGTTGATGTTGCATTATGTTCACAAATATTAATCAGCAAGTCATTCATAAGCTGCTGCTTCTGTTGTGTGTTACTGCATGTTTCTGTTCTTTGATATTGTCCTGAATGTGTGCTGTCAGTTTCCATCAACTCTGCCTTTGTGGTGTGAAAACTGTGTGAACTACTTTCATTGCCCTTTTATTAACTGCAGCCACAATACCATACAAAAGTAGAGCTGGTAGTTTTATATGATAACATACACAAGGTTAGATTAGATGTTTAAATTAAGCATTGGAACACATTGTTTATTCCACAGACTGAGCTATTTCTGTGATAGAATTTCCACTGAGGGAACCAACATAGTTCAGTAAACACATCATTTGGTTATTACCTACACTTCAGAGGCCTGTTACTTTGTCTGTTTTTGTACCACCAACCAATGTAGTTGCGTCTCTGAGCAACACACAATGGAGATTTCTGAATGGATGTGTTTTCAGCTTTATTTTATTTATTTTTATGAGTCCTTAATGTTAGTGCCACCACCATCACAAAGATATCCGAGCCATTCCAGTGCTTTTCCAGTGGGTTGACGGATCCAGTGAATGCAGTAGCTTGATTCTGAAATCCTGCAGGAGATGGAGAATGATTCTTGAGGTTTCACAACCATAGATGAAGGTTGAGTGAGCTCAACACAGAAAACACCACCTGAAAATAACAATGAAAGGATGTGTTATTATTAGTCATGTTCAAAACTTCTGTTATCAGTAACTTCTTTTGTGTGTGTGTGTGTGTGGTAGAAAAAAAACAAATGACAGATTGGAGGAGGAGTTCATGCAAAACTGTTGTGTATAATTCCCATAAGCTGCATTGTGCCATAAGCGTGTTCACTGACTATGATTCTTGTAGAAGAGCATAAATCAGCTATGACAACAATGATTAATTTACTCCTGTTATTATTATTTTTACACGGTCTGTAACTAATTCGTAATATTAATGATTTATCAATGCATACATTTAACTAGCTCACTATTGGGTTTTCGTCTTTATAGTTTTACATTTCGCTGACTTCTCAGTTTATTATATTTATCTCTTTTCCACAGATATTCATTGTCAGACCTTTACTCAGTCTGAAGCTGTGGTAAAGAGACCAGGTGAATCTTTTCGTCTGGTCTGTACTGCCTCTGGATTTACTTTCAGCAGCTACGCGGCAGCTGTAGTGAGACAGGCAGCTGGTAAAGGACTTGAATGGATTGCATACATCGGCACGTACAGTTATCCAATCTCCTATTCCCAGTCAGTTCAGGGAAGGTTCACAGTGTCCAGAGATGATTCCAGCAGTCAACTGTATCTACAGATGAACAGCCTCAAGACTGAAGACACTGCTGTGTATTACTGCGCTATAGAGTCACAGTGAATGAGTTCAGTGTCAAAGCAATACAAAAACCACCTTCACTGTTGACTTCACTGATGCTCCAGATGTACTGTTCCTTTCCAAGAGGTGGTGCTCTTGTCAAGCTTTCGGACATCGCTCACTGAATGTTTGTTTTCTTTTATCCAAGAAACAGACAGTCCAATTTAGAAATTATAAAAAAATATATATATATATTTTTGAATAAGTTTGAGCAGCAGCCTTAATGTAGCTTCTTCACAAATGATATTCTTGTGTTTGCATGTTTGTAAAAAGAAAGGAGAATGAACAGAATTAACAGTGCTCTCTTCCACCCTTAATACCCACAAGTGCGAGGGAGAATGGAGGAAGTTTTTTTTTTGGAGCAACTGGGATGGTGCCCATAGACAGTAGATGGTGTCCCCTCTGGGAGTTGGTGCTCTACGCAGACTGCGTACTCTGCGTTTAGGGAGCGACGGTACTGAACAGCTTTAATATAGCAGACACTAGTCCATATCGAGATTTGATTAAATGCTCTACTTTTGATTTATTCATTCAAATATGGCCGAAATCCATGACGTTCTGCAGTATACAGCAAATTCCATTTCCACGATTCAACCGCGTGGCGGTTCTGCTGTGTGGCGGCTGCTTCACGTTTTCTGTGTTTTTATGCAGTCTATGGTCTTTACACACCAGAATCGCTGCTGCTGCTGTAGGTGACATAGAGGGAGGCCTCCGACAGACCAGGGTCTTGTCTTCATGACAACAATATCTATACTTCATGATGAGCATAAATATAAAGCCTACTGATAATGGACACCGTCAACAGTATTGATATATTGATGTATATACTTGAAAATCAAAAATTATTAATGTATTTTTTAAATTACATTTTATCTGAATATATGTCAGAGTTCGTAGCGGATTCGCAAATCATTTGAATCAGTTCGGGAGTTCGGAGCGGGATCACGAATAACGAAAGATTCGCGCTCGTAAATTTTCTAATTGGCCATAACCTTTAATTCGTTGCTGCCACTTGCTGCCACCCTATGCCACCCCGGTAGATCTGCCCCTGCACACTTTATACATTTTTAATATATATTAAAATAAAGTATAAATAATTTAGGTAAAAACGAGGCTGTTTATCACTTTCAGGCACATTCCTGTGAAAGTTTTTTTTTTTTTTTTTTTTTTTTTTTTTCAGGTTCCCTTACGACAATTACCCATGGTTTTAACAATAATACCACAAATCATCGTTCTTGTACCAATGGTAACTACAAATTAACCATGGTTTTGTTACTTCAAATAATAATTTACAAAGAAGTATTAATATACTGTATGCATTTATGAGAGTGGTGGAGCTTATTCCTTATATGAACTGTTTCAAATGCAAGACATTGATTGCATGAGATTAAGTTTGTAAATGATAGCCTGTGTCCTTTTGTAGTGTGCACATATATTTATCATCAAACTGTGATAACTGTGACTAAATTCAGTAAATATATGTCTGCCATATGTTGCCACCCCTCAAAAATTCCTGCCCCCTTCTCACCACCCCATCAATATATTTCTAGATCCGCCCCTGAATGACATTAATCAAATACAGTAAAAAACAGAAGATAAAAATTTTCACAAAAGATTCCTGTATTTCAACAGCATATTGCACTAGAACAATGGCCTGTATTTGTCTTTTGTGTATTGGAGAGGCTGAGATATACATTTGTGTTTATCCGACCAGCAGCAAGGTAGAAATGGCACTTTAAAACAGACATTGACATGATGTTGGCGAGGTTTTCCATCTGAGTGTGCTACACTCATGTACCTCATAATTCGGGTTCAAAAATCCCTATTTTTGTTAGCATGAACCAGCAAGGGAGACGTGTCTCGTTGATACAGTACTCTACATCCGATAAGGTGCTTAGCATTCATTCAAAACTTACCTTTCTTTGTGCAACTTCAGGTGGCGAACAAAGTTGGACGTTGTGGCAGCTCCGTCTGTAATCTTCGACCAGCATGTTTTGCAAATTGCAACTCGTTTTTTGTCAACTACCTCGTAATTTTTATAGCCAAACGAAACTATCTTTGGTATCATTTTGCAACTGGCGCGTTGTTGCTTGTTGCGCTTCAGTGGTTGTCTTGCAATGTGCCTGCTTAGATGCTGTCGAATCAAACCAACGTAGGACTACAGTGATTGGATGTCGTGCAGGCATCGTGCGTGCTCTCTGCATGCATACAGGTGATGCACATTTTTTTCCACAGATGCAGATACACTGAGAGCGGTGCAGCCGTGTGAATTTTTTTGCCCCAGGTTTTCATGGGAAGTAGCAAGTTTTCTCGAGTCAAAAGGCGCAAGTCCAAGTGAAGTCACGAGTCATTGATGTTAAAGTCCAAGTCGAGTTGCAAGTCTTTGTACATTTTGTCGAGTCGAGTCTGAAGTCATCAAATTCATGACTCGAGTCTGACTCGAGTCCAAGTCACATGACTCAAGTCCACGCCTCAGAAAACAGCTACTTTTAGAGGCTCGACTGTTCTTCGATGACAGTGACAGGGCAAAAACAAAGCAAATCTCATTAATGACAAAATGAAATAGTAAGTTACTCGATATTAGCTTATTTATTAAACTTTTGTATGCAATTAAAATCACACTTTTTCGGCACAAATATCGGCACGACCGTGATTACACATCTGTGGCCTAGTAGGAAACACAGTTCTGCTTAAATGTGCATTTAATACATTACCAAGTATTACACGTAATTTGTTTTTAATTTGTTTCATAAAAATGAGTTGTGCTCATGCTGTTTCATTACCAAGAGGTGTCTGTTCTTTCACTTGATAACTTTGTGTTGATAATCATCAAATTATAAGTCCTAGATTATACAATAGATAAATAAAGATGTTCATTCAATTTTATTTTACAAATTGCTATTGCAGTGTTTAAAATAAACTACTATTCATAAAAAGAAGAAAAAAAAAAAGGCTACAAAATAAAAACATGCATGTATCTTGAATGACCATTAGGAATCTCTAAAGGCCTTCATATCAAAACATCAAATGTCAGGGTCCTGCCCTGACAATCATATTGTCTATTCTTTCTTTTTTAACGTGTCTTATCTGGGCGCATGGCTTTGTCTTTGCTAATGTTTGCCATGTGCTCCTCTTGTCTAGTATGTATGTATGTATCCTTTGTGTGTGAGCATTACTGTACCATGATAGTAGATGAACAAATTCAGGGTTAAAGGATTAGTTTTGAGTTGACAAAACCAAATCACTCCAATCTGGCTTTGTTGGTACCATGATGCTGGTCATCAACTTTCTTTGTGAACTCAGGCTTTGATCATGTATATAACAGGTTTCACTTGTGACTGCACTGATAAAGCAAGATAATTCCTTTTATTTGTCCTCTTTCATGAATAAGTTTTTTTTTTTTTTCACTGTAAAGGCATTTAAATGTATCTTATTATTCAATCTCTTAACCTTTAGGAAAACCTTTAACCAAGGCTTGTGATTGGCGAGCCTTGCAACACAAAGCAAGTTTGATTTACTTCTCAAGAGAGACCCAGAGAGAGTCAAAACTAAAGGTTAAAGGTTTTGCTAAACGTTAAGATATTGAAGAATGTGACAAAATGAAACATCATATGAAATATGAAGGAGGACTAATAAAATAAATAATATTGTTTTATCAGTGCAATTGAAAGTGACAAGTGAAACTTGTTAACTTTGTTTATACATTTGAAAACAAATAGTGATAGAGACTCGAACATATAAGATCAGATTTGTTATTTTTTAAATAGTACAATCTTTTGATACTACAGCTTATTTGTATTACATAATCTGTATATATATAAATATTTATAAAAAATGATTTATAATAACTGATGAACTAAAATTGCTTTTGTGTAATAGATAATAATAATAATAATAATAATAATAATATGAATAATAATAATAATAATAATAATATAAATTATAAAATGACTATTATAAAATCCTCTTTAAAGCCAGACTTCTGTTTTCTTTCTTTTTTTCTGATCGGTCCAACTTCAGTTTGAGATCTATAACTCAGAACATAACCTGCCCCGGAGCCTTGCCTGTGATTTAAATTTGTTTAATCGCTTTACTGTGCCTTCCAAGCCTACTTGATCTGTGTTATATTTTATTGGGTCAATTTTGTCAGATTAGTCTTTTTGACTTTGCTAGTTTTCACTTTTACTCACTTTTTTTTTCTCTAATCATAGCTCTTTTTATTTTTTTTTGTCTATTCCTGTTGCTCTCTCTTGTTGTCTTTGTGTCTTGTGTTAGTCTTTTGTCACATCCTGTTCCTCCCTGGCTACTGTTCTAAGGAGTGAGTCGTCCGACTGGTGCAGCTTCACTTGCAGCTCTTACTATCAAACCTCTGGTTCTTCAAGCTGCTACTGCATCTGCTGTGTTGTCATTGTCTGCTGCTGCTCCATCTCCTCCTCTCTACAGCCTGACTTTGCCCAAGTCTGTCATCTTGTTCTCCTATTGACTGCCCTGTCCTACTGTTAAGATTATCCTCAATCACCAGCATCATGATTGTGCCTCATCTAGTCATAAAGATCAATCCCGTAATTGTTCTACATCTGGGGCTTTCTCTAGTAAACTGCTGTGACAAAATCTTGACGTCAAAATTGTATCTGTATATTAAGAATATATTTATTGTACATCTATCATAATTTGACACCTTAAAGAAAAGTGGTGTCCTCTCATTATTTATGTATTAATTAATTTATTGTCATTGTGTGTACAGACTGATGTTGTCCCTTTTCTTCAGAAAGCAATTGTTCCAGATAATAAATTAAATAAAGAAACTGAAGCACTGAAGTTTCTTATCTCGGAAAACAAAATTTCTTTATGCAATTCTCTATTTGCTCCATGTACTAAAGTGAAGTGTGTCTGGGGCACGGAAGGAGAAATTCATATTTTTAATCATGATCTTCTCATCAGCTCTGCTTCTGCTGGCAGCAGCTGCATCCTGTGAGCTTCACTGATGCCTCATTTAAACTATAAAGCATTTATCTAAGCTTCATAACTGTTAACAGAAGTTAAAGCATAACTTATAACACATTCTTTCATTGTTATTTTCAGGTGGTGTTTTCTGTGTTGAGCTCACTCAACCTTCATCTATGGTTGTGAAACCTCAAGAATCATTCTCCATCTCCTGCAGGATTTCAGAATCAAGCTATTGCATTAATTGGATCCGTCAACCCACTGGAAAAGCACTGGAATGGCTTGGATATCTTTGTAGTGGTGGTGGCACTAACATTAAAGACTCAGTGAAAAACAAGATCAGTTTCACCCAGGACACGTCCAAAAACACAGTGTTTCTACAGGGGAAGAATTTTGAGACTGAGGACTCAGCCGTGTATTACTGTGCAAGATACACACAGTGACTAAACAAGCCACCGCTCTGTACAAAAAAGTTTAAACACATTAAACAAATGAACATCAGCTCAACTGGTTTTATTCAACTCAATATTAACATGACTATACCAACAAAAGTTATTTTGTGGTCAAGATCAGGTATAAATAATTATTAAAGTTAACAACTACACATATTCACTCATTACAGTATATTATACAATTCTACTTATAAACCATGTCTTATCTGTATGATTGCAGTGAGATTGTGAGAAGTTTTTATCATTTTTGAGCATTATTAAACAGTTTTCCAATGAAACATGATATATACTCTCAGTCTGTTCAGGGATGCTTCACCATCTCCAGAGGCAACAGCAATAAACAGATGTATCTGCAGATTAATAACATGAAGAATGAAGACACTGCAGTTTATTATTGTGCAAGAAAACCACATTGACAAATACAACTACAGTACTATACAAAATCTGAATATAACAAGCAGCAAATTAAACTGCATACATGCTTTTCATGACATCTTGTTGAGAAGTTCCCGTTGCATTTCCACTTGAAAACTGTTTGGTACAATTAACATTCCTGGCACAGGTAGCAGGTGACAGTAGAATTCCTGCAGTGATGCACTGACACATGATTGTTCAGGAGTAAATATGAAACCAATATATTACTAATGTAATATTGACAAAAATAAATATATGTATAGTCATGGGTGGAAGGAACACACGACAAGGAGAGCTCAAAATAAATACCACGGAGGGTGGATTTATTCACAACAATTGTGCCCAAGGTGAGGTAAACGATGCTGAGGTGATTAAGTGCCCTTCGTCGTCGTGTCCAGTGTTTCGTGGTTCCGAGTGGCACTCGTGGGGCTGGGCCGTTATCTCCAGGACCAGAGTTAAAAAGTCATTGAAACAGCAGTTGATGTATCCGTTGCCAACTTTAATCCTGATTTCAATGAAGTACAGTAGAAAAACTAACCGTAACAACAACAACTGCCTGGAATCAGCATATCTCAATCCTTCATCCTCACCAGCCTTTAGACGTGCCTCAAAATGTCACATCAAAGCATCAGTCTATCAGCAACAGCTGTCCACAGACTTCATATCAGCTTTCACAACTAAAAAAACACCAATCATAAAAAATACAACATTTACTCCACCCACAACAATAATACATTATACAGACTGAAATATCCTGAAATTATCATTAGTAATAACGATAAAAAATATATAACAATGAAAAAATTATAATATTGCTGAGAAATGCAAAAATTCAGATTCAAAGACAACAAGGTATGAATATAGTTACAGATAAATCATAATTTAATCAAAAAATATTTTAATATATTTTCCCAGTTCCAGTGTTTCCACACATGTTGTGTTTGTAAAACAGATACAGTGTATGCAAATGTCATGATTTAGTCAGAGTCACTCAGTCTCTCAAAGGACTGTGTTATAAACTGGATCCTCAGTCAGTGTTGTGTTCTGCTGCAGTGCAGTTTCTTTTCCTTTGACTGTTTTTGGCTGATAATGGAAATGTTACAGTATGGAGTTCTGCTGATGATTATGTCAGGTGAGAATGATTTCACTTCTCCAGATTGTTGTCACTTATGTTTTTTCTATACCATCTAATATGATTTTTGCATGTTTTTCAGCTGTTAGTGGTCAGTCTTTGACCTCCTCAGATTCTGTGGTGAAAAAGCCTGGAGAATCAGTGACTCTGTCCTGCACTGCTTCTGGATTCTCAATGAGCAGCTACTGGATGGGCTGGATCCGTCAGAAACCAGGGAAAGCACTGGAGTGGATTGGACAGATATCTGGCTCAACTGTGTATTATGCTCAGTCTCTACAGGGACAGTTCTCCATCACCACAAGACACCAGCAAAAAACATGCTGCATTTAGAGGTGAAGAGCCTGAAGACTGAAGACACAGCTGTTTATTTACTGTGCAAGAGACTTCACTGTTACAACAAAAGACTGCAGGACTAAACAAAAACTATTCATGCATCAGATCACTAAAGCAACTGCAAACTTCCCCACAATTCAACAAATGATTATTGTTTATAAATTTTTTAAAAAAAAAAATAAAATCTAATCATAGCAGATTCTCAAATAAATTAGTGAATAAGGTCTGGATTAATTAAGGTGTACATCATAAAAATAGATCAGAGTATGAAGGGTTGATTAATCAGCAAAGATACAAAACTTGTACAGTTGTCATACATGATATTAGAAATAAAAATATATGGAATATAGCAGAAAATATAATGCGTTATATTTTAAATAACACATTTGTTTATAAAGCACTGCTGCTTCTATTTGTCAGTTCCCTGCAGTTTGCAGTTGCACTATATATGACTATATTTTTGATACATAAACATCACAATAAAGACAAAAAACTGCACTACATTTTTATATGCAATAGCTTTATTGAAACAATTAATTTGTGTATTAATTCTTCTGAGTTAATGCTTGATAGGTGAAAACTAAACTTTTTACCAGACTTTTTTCATGTTTAAATACTCAATAGACAGAAAGAGAAATACACAATGGTATGTATTTGTAAGTACATACGTGAACATATATAGGATAAAACAGTTTAATTATTTAATCAGCACACAGTACTACATTTTATTACTTGTACATCTAAATAATTGTGTTGCTGAATATAAAATTACAAAAATTAATAACATACACAAGTAAACTATCACATAATTTTCGTATTTGAATTATGTATTTATTTATGGATCAGGATGCATGATTTCACAACAAGAAGTTCATCAACAACAAAACCTGATATTGGAAAAGTGCTGATCTGTGTTTGCTGTTCTACTACAACTCATTTAAGCTCTACTACAGCTTTATTAAAGACCTTTACCTACTTTCTCATGAACAAAACACAATGCCATGTCTGTTTGATGGAACTGAGGGGTTGTACGCACATGCCTGCTGCAAAAATGTTACATTTATTTACTGAAGTACAGTATTATTTGCATATCAATAGCTGATACAATTGACCATACAATGAACCTCAATAGTCTCAAGCTCCAGTGATTCCACTATTCTGGTGGGTTCGATGCAAATGAACTGATGTCTGTTTCATATTTAAACAGCTACAGCTGTGGAAGTGCAGGACTCATCACCAGATCAGCCTTCAGATAAACCATGTTCACTTCATTTCTCTTGCTGTTGCTGGCTGCTGTGTCTTGTAAGTGAATCCCCTGAATAAACAAACAGTTTTCAGTGTAAATATTAATATTCATACATCTAAATGTTGTGTTTATCCACAGGTATTGACTGTCAGGTTGTGCTCACACAGTCTGAACAGTCAGTAGTTGTGTCTCCAGGTGCTTCCTACAACTGACCTGTGCCTGCAGTGGGTTTACTCTTAGTAGCGCTTACATGTACTGGATCCGTCAGGCACTGGAAAAAGGACTGGAATGGATTATTTATTATTATTATTCAGATGCTTATAAGGAGCTCAGCTCAGTCAGTTCAGGGCAGATTCACAGCATCTAAGGACAGCTCTAATCTCTATCTGCACATGAGTCAGTTAAAGACTGAAGACACTGCAGTGTATTACTGTGCAAGAGACACAGTGGAAGCACAAATACAAGCACCTGTTCAAAAACTCATCATGAGAAATGGGGCGGACATGTTTGAGTTATGCAAGCTCTAAAGTAGCATAAGGCCAATCGGAGGTGTTTTAAATGTACAAAAAAAAAAAAAAAAAAAAACTTAATTAAAAACTTTTATTAATTTCACACTTAAGTTTCCAGTAAATCTGTATCTCACTAGTCTGTTTTCTAGAGTAACCTATGTATTTGTATTTAATATTCAGTAATATTAATTTATCTTATAGAAATAAAGGACTGGACGTTTTTTACAATACAATTTGCATTAACTCTACATGGGTACTGTCACAATGGAAGCCATTAAAAAAAGTAGTGCTAGGATTTATAGATTAATTAAACTATTTATCATGACCATAACTATGACCATCCTGCAAAAGCAGCCTACCAGGCAGAAACATATGAAGTTTAACTCATTTCACCCCAAAAATGAGAACAAACCAGTCTATGGTATTCATCAGGGAAGGAGAAAATGTAATAAACTAATAATAATAATAGTAAAAAAATTATTAAACACAAACAACCAGACAAACACTTCCTGCCGAGCTAGAAACTGATTGCTGAAAATGATCAGATCAAATAGCAGTTATATTGCAAACATCCCCAAAATATAAAATATCACTTGTTTATTTTGGGTCTGAATTTCTTTGTATTATAAACCCTCAATATTTTACTCCTCGATATTTTGTCAGTGAAATTTGTGACAAAAAACTGCTGCAAAATCAGAATTGCATGTTTAATAAGCATAATCATATTTACTCATGGTAAGTATAGGAATACATCTTTATGTATTCATCTTATTCATCTTTACATCTTTCTGAATTCTGATCTCCCGCACTGATCGTCATTCACTAATCACCAGCACCACAGTTCAAAAGTGCACAGAGCACACACACACCACACACACACATACTGGTTTCCATGTTTGATGGGGACCAGCTTTTTAATCATACATGTGGGGACCACCTTTCTAAAGGGTTTTGAGGTTTGAAAAAATTAGGGACACTAATAGCTCTCTTAGCCTATACACGACTTCAGACAACTGAATTAATGAAGTAATGTCTTGACCATGCTTAATGGGGACTTTCTGAAATATCGGGTGAACATGACTTACAGGGACCAAATTAGCATATTTTATGCATATCATTTGCATAATACACACACATTCCCATGATTTGAGGGGACCTTGGCGCACACACTAATACACACATTCCCATGATTTGAGGGACCTTGCGCACACACTAATACACACATTCCCATGATTTGAGGGGACCTTGCGCACACACTAATACACATTCCCATGATTTGAGGGGACCTTGCGCACACACTAATACACACATTCCCATGATTTGAGGG